>NW_026728842.1:682500-712500 GCF_030272615.1 Cryptomeria japonica | reverse complement strand
AGTGTGCTCCAAGGTGCGGCGTGCACGTTGTCGGAGCCCGGTTTGCCCCGGGTGCGCACCTCGCCTGCACCTTGGCCGGGGTGGGCACCTTGGCTGGGTTTGCCCAGGGTGCGCTCCGAAGCGGGGTTACTGGAGCGCCCCCTCTTTTTTTGTCAGAGCGTTTGGTTGGGTTTCTCGCATTGGCTCTTCCCAGGCCCGGTTGTTGGGTGCGCTCCCACCCTGGCGCGCGCGAGGTTGGAAGTTGGGTTAATTGCCCGGGCGCGCACCTTCGCCAGGGTGGGCACCTTGGTGCGCACACCTTGGCTGGGCTGCGCACCAGGGCGGGCTCAAGA
This sequence comes from Cryptomeria japonica, assembly GCF_030272615.1. NCBI lineage: Eukaryota > Viridiplantae > Streptophyta > Pinopsida > Cupressales > Cupressaceae > Cryptomeria > Cryptomeria japonica. Next base: position 712,168 of record NW_026728842.1, on the reverse strand, counting down.
TGGCACCAGCATTCCCTTTTTTTCACTATCTTTCAAAACGGAAATTTTAAAATCTCGTTTTTTTTTGCCTTTTATGGAAATTAGTGAAGGCATCGCATCAAAGGTGCGCACCTCGCTGCCCACCTTGGTGTGCTCCGAGGTGCCCACCACGGTGCGAACCCGGGAGCGCCCCGATGTGTGCTCCAAGGTGCGGCGTGCACGAAGTCGGACCCCGGTTTGCCCCGGGTGCGCACCTCGCGTGCACCTTGGTGCGCACACCTTGGCTGGGTTGCGCGCCCTGGTGGGCACCATGGTGCGCACCAAGGAGCGCTCCGAAGTGTGCTCCAAGGTGCGCCGTGCACGAAGTCGGAGCCCGGTTTGCCCCGGGTGCGCACCTCGCGTGCACCTTCGCCGCGGTGGGCACCATGGCGTGCACGAAGTCGGAGCCCGGTTTGCCCCGGGTGCGCACCTCGCGTGCACCTTCGCCGGGGTGGGCACCTTGGTGTGCAGACCTTGGCTGGGTTGCGCGCCCTGGTGGGCACCATGGTGCGCACCAAGGAGCGCTCCGAAGTGTGCTCCAAGGTGCGGCCTGCACGAAGTCGGAGCCCGGTTTGCCCCGGGTGTGCACCTCGGGTGGGCACCTTGGTGCGCATGCCTTGCCTGGGCTGCGCACCAGGGCGGGCTCAAGATGGCACCCGCGTTCCTTTTTTTTCACTATCTTTCAAAACGGAAATTTTAAAATCTCATTTTTTTTTGCCTTTTTCTGGAAATTAGTGAAGGCAGCGCATCAAAGGTGCGCAGCTCGCTGCCCACCACGGTGCGCAACGCCGGTGGGCACCCGGGAGTGCTTCGAAGTGTGCTCCAAGGTGCTGCGTGCACGTTGTCGGAGCCCGGTTTGCCCCGGGTGCGCACCTCGCGTGCACCTTCGTCGGGGTGGGCACCTTGGCTGGGTTTGCCCCGGCTGCGCTCCGAAGCGGGGTTATTGGAGCGCCGCCTCTTTTTTTGTCGGAGCGTTTGGTGGGGTTTCTCGCATTGGCTCTTCCCAGGCCCGGTTGCCACCCTGGCGCGCACGAAGTCGGAAGTAGGGTTAATTGCCCGGGTGCGCACCTTTGCCAGGGTGGGCACCTTGCCTGGGCTGCGCACCAGGGCGGGCTCAAGATGGCACCCGCGTTCCGTTTTTTTCACTATCTTTCAAAACGGAAATTTCAAAATCTCCTTTTTTTTTTGCCTTTTCTGGAAATTAGTGAAGGCAGCGCATCAAAGGTGCGCACCCGGGAGCGCTACGAAGTGTGCTCCAAGGTGCGGCGTGCACGTTGTCGGAGCCCGGTTTGCCTCGGGTGCGCACCTCGCCTGCACCTTGGCCGGGGTGGGCACCTTGGCTGGGTTTGCCCAGGGTGCGCTCCGGAGCGGGGTTACTGGAGCGCCCCCTCTTTTTTTGTCAGAGCGTTTGGTGGGGTTTCTCGCATTGGCTCTTCCCAGGCCCGGTTGTTGGGTGCGCTCCCACCCTGGCGCGCGCGAGGTTGGAAGTTGGGTTAATTGCCCGGGCGCGCACCTTCGCCAGGGTGGGCACCTTGGTGCGCACACCTTGGCTGGGCTGCGCACCAGGGCGGGCTCAAGATGGCACCAGCATTCCCTTTTTTTCACTATCTTTCAAAACGGAAATTTTAAAATCTCGTTTTTTTTTGCCTTTTATGGAAATTAGTGAAGGCATCGCATCAAAGGTGCGCACCTCGCTGCCCACCTTGGTGTGCTCCGAGGTGCCCACCACGGTGCGAACCCGGGAGCGCCCCGATGTGTGCTCCAAGGTGCGGCGTGCACGAAGTCGGACCCCGGTTTGCCCCGGGTGCGCACCTCGCGTGCACCTTGGTGCGCACACCTTGGCTGGGTTGCGCGCCCTGGTGGGCACCATGGTGCGCACCAAGGAGCGCTCCGAAGTGTGCTCCAAGGTGCACCGTGCACGAAGTCGGAGCCCGGTTTGCCCCGGGTGCGCACCTCGCGTGCACCTTCGCCGCGGTGGGCACCATGGCGTGCACGAAGTCGGAGCCCGGTTTGCCCCGGGTGCGCACCTCGCGTGCACCTTCGCCGGGGTGGGCACCTTGGTGTGCAGACCTTGGCTGGGTTGCGCGCCCTGGTGGGCACCATGGTGCGCACCAAGGAGCGCTCCGAAGTGTGCTCCAAGGTGCGGCCTGCACGAAGTCGGAGCCCGGTTTGCCCCGGGTGTGCACCTCGGGTGGGCACCTTGGTGCGCATGCCTTGCCTGGGCTGCGCACCAGGGCGGGCTCAAGATGGCACCCGCGTTCCTTTTTTTTCACTATCTTTCAAAACGGAAATTTTAAAATCTCATTTTTTTTTGCCTTTTTCTGGAAATTAGTGAAGGCAGCGCATCAAAGGTGCGCACCTCGCTGCCCACCACGGTGCGCAACGCCGGTGGGCACCCGGGAGTGCTTCGAAGTGTGCTCCAAGGTGCTGCGTGCACGTTGTCGGAGCCCGGTTTGCCCCGGGTGCGCACCTCGCGTGCACCTTCGTCGGGGTGGGCACCTTGGCTGGGTTTGCCCCGGCTGCGCTCCGAAGCGGGGTTATTGGAGCGCCGCCTCTTTTTTTGTCGGAGCGTTTGGTGGGGTTTCTCGCATTGGCTCTTCCCAGGCCCGGTTGCCACCCTGGCGCGCATGAAGTCGGAAGTAGGGTTAATTGCCCGGGTGCGCACCTTTGCCAGGGTGGGCACCTTGCCTGGGCTGCGCACCAGGGCGGGCTCAAGATGGCACCCGCGTTCCGTTTTTTTCACTATCTTTCAAAACGGAAATTTCAAAATCTCCTTTTTTTTTTGCCTTTTCTGGAAATTAGTGAAGGCAGCGCATCAAAGGTGCGCACCCGGGAGCGCTACGAAGTGTGCTCCAAGGTGCGGCGTGCACGTTGTCGGAGCCCGGTTTGCCTCGGGTGCGCACCTCGCCTGCACCTTGGCCGGGGTGGGCACCTTGGCTGGGTTTGCCCAGGGTGCGCTCCGGAGCGGGGTTACTGGAGCGCCCCCTCTTTTTTTGTCAGAGCGTTTGGTGGGGTTTCTCGCATTGGCTCTTCCCAGGCCCGGTTGTTGGGTGCGCTCCCACCCTGGCGCGCGCGAGGTTGGAAGTTGGGTTAATTGCCCGGGCGCGCACCTTCGCCAGGGTGGGCACCTTGGTGCGCACACCTTGGCTGGGCTGCGCACCAGGGCGGGCTCAAGATGGCACCAGCATTCCCTTTTTTTCACTATCTTTCAAAACGGAAATTTTAAAATCTCGTTTTTTTTTGCCTTTTATGGAAATTAGTGAAGGCATCGCATCAAAGGTGCGCACCTCGCTGCCCACCTTGGTGTGCTCCGAGGTGCCCACCACGGTGCGAACCCGGGAGCGCCCCGATGTGTGCTCCAAGGTGCGGCGTGCACGAAGTCGGACCCCGGTTTGCCCCGGGTGCGCACCTCGCGTGCACCTTGGTGCGCACACCTTGGCTGGGTTGCGCGCCCTGGTGGGCACCATGGTGCGCACCAAGGAGCGCTCCGAAGTGTGCTCCAAGGTGCGCCGTGCACGAAGTCGGAGCCCGGTTTGCCCCGGGTGCGCACCTCGCGTGCACCTTCGCCGCGGTGGGCACCATGGCGTGCACGAAGTCGGAGCCCGGTTTGCCCCGGGTGCGCACCTCGCGTGCACCTTCGCCGGGGTGGGCACCTTGGTGTGCAGACCTTGGCTGGGTTGCGCACCCTGGTGGGCACCATGGTGCGCACCAAGGAGCGCTCCGAAGTGTGCTCCAAGGTGCGGCCTGCACGAAGTCGGAGCCCGGTTTGCCCCGGGTGTGCACCTCGGGTGGGCACCTTGGTGCGCATGCCTTGCCTGGGCTGCGCACCAGGGCGGGCTCAAGATGGCACCCGCGTTCCTTTTTTTTCACTATCTTTCAAAACGGAAATTTTAAAATCTCATTTTTTTTTGCCTTTTTCTGGAAATTAGTGAAGGCAGCGCATCAAAGGTGCGCACCTCGCTGCCCACCACGGTGCGCAACGCCGGTGGGCACCCGGGAGTGCTTCGAAGTGTGCTCCAAGGTGCTGCGTGCACGTTGTCGGAGCCCGGTTTGCCCCGGGTGCGCACCTCGCGTGCACCTTCGTCGGGGTGGGCACCTTGGCTGGGTTTGCCCCGGCTGCGCTCCGAAGCGGGGTTATTGGAGCGCCGCCTCTTTTTTTGTCGGAGCGTTTGGTGGGGTTTCTCGCATTGGCTCTTCCCAGGCCCGGTTGCCACCCTGGCGCGCACGAAGTCGGAAGTAGGGTTAATTGCCCGGGTGCGCACCTTTGCCAGGGTGGGCACCTTGCCTGGGCTGCGCACCAGGGCGGGCTCAAGATGGCACCCGCGTTCCGTTTTTTTCACTATCTTTCAAAACGGAAATTTCAAAATCTCCTTTTTTTTTTGCCTTTTCTGGAAATTAGTGAAGGCAGCGCATCAAAGGTGCGCACCCGGGAGCGCTACGAAGTGTGCTCCAAGGTGCGGCGTGCACGTTGTCGGAGCCCGGTTTGCCCCGGGTGCGCACCTCGCCTGCACCTTGGCCGGGGTGGGCACCTTGGCTGGGTTTGCCCAGGGTGCGCTCCGGAGCGGGGTTACTGGAGCGCCCCCTCTTTTTTTGTCAGAGCGTTTGGTGGGGTTTCTCGCATTGGCTCTTCCCAGGCCCGGTTGTTGGGTGCGCTCCCACCCTGGCGCGCGCGAGGTTGGAAGTTGGGTTAATTGCCCGGGCGCGCACCTTCGCCAGGGTGGGCACCTTGGTGCGCACACCTTGGCTGGGCTGCGCACCAGGGCGGGCTCAAGATGGCACCAGCATTCCCTTTTTTTCACTATCTTTCAAAACGGAAATTTTAAAATCTCGTTTTTTTTTGCCTTTTATGGAAATTAGTGAAGGCATCGCATCAAAGGTGCGCACCTCGCTGCCCACCTTGGTGTGCTCCGAGGTGCCCACCACGGTGCGAACCCGGGAGCGCCCCGATGTGTGCTCCAAGGTGCGGCGTGCACGAAGTCGGACCCCGGTTTGCCCCGGGTGCGCACCTCGCGTGCACCTTGGTGCGCACACCTTGGCTGGGTTGCGCGCCCTGGTGGGCACCATGGTGCGCACCAAGGAGCGCTCCGAAGTGTGCTCCAAGGTGCGCCGTGCACGAAGTCGGAGCCCGGTTTGCCCCGGGTGCGCACCTCGCGTGCACCTTCGCCGCGGTGGGCACCATGGCGTGCACGAAGTCGGAGCCCGGTTTGCCCCGGGTGCGCACCTCGCGTGCACCTTCGCCGGGGTGGGCACCTTGGTGTGCAGACCTTGGCTGGGTTGCGCGCCCTGGTGGGCACCATGGTGCGCACCAAGGAGCGCTCCGAAGTGTGCTCCAAGGTGCGGCCTGCACGAAGTCGGAGCCCGGTTTGCCACCCTGGCGCGCACGAAGTCGGAAGTAGGGTTAATTGCCCGGGTGCGCACCTTTGCCAGGGTGGGCACCTTGCCTGGGCTGCGCACCAGGGCGGGCTCAAGATGGCACCCGCGTTCCATTTTTTTCACTATCTTTCAAAACGGAAATTTCAAAATCTCCTTTTTTTTTTGCCTTTTCTGGAAATTAGTGAAGGCAGCGCATCAAAGGTGCGCACCCGGGAGCGCTACGAAGTGTGCTCCAAGGTGCGGCGTGCACGTTGTCGGAGCCCGGTTTGCCCCGGGTGCGCACCTCGCCTGCACCTTGGCCGGGGTGGGCACCTTGGCTGGGTTTGCCCAGGGTGCGCTCCGAAGCGGGGTTACTGGAGCGCCCCCTCTTTTTTTGTCAGAGCGTTTGGTGGGGTTTCTCGCATTGGCTCTTCCCAGGCCCGGTTGTTGGGTGCGCTCCCACCCTGGCGCGCGCGAGGTTGGAAGTTGGGTTAATTGCCCGGGCGCGCACCTTCGCCAGGGTGGGCACCTTGGTGCGCACACCTTGGCTGGGCTGCGCACCAGGGCGGGCTCAAGATGGCACCAGCATTCCCTTTTTTTCACTATCTTTCAAAACGGAAATTTTAAAATCTCGTTTTTTTTTGCCTTTTATGGAAATTAGTGAAGGCATCGCATCAAAGGTGCGCACCTCGCTGCCCACCTTGGTGTGCTCCGAGGTGCCCACCACGGTGCGAACCCGGGAGCGCCCCGATGTGTGCTCCAAGGTGCGGCGTGCACGAAGTCGGACCCCGGTTTGCCCCGGGTGCGCACCTCGCGTGCACCTTGGTGCGCACACCTTGGCTGGGTTGCGCGCCCTGGTGGGCACCATGGTGCGCACCAAGGAGCGCTCCGAAGTGTGCTCCAAGGTGCGCCGTGCACGAAGTCGGAGCCCGGTTTGCCCCGGGTGCGCACCTCGCGTGCACCTTCGCCGCGGTGGGCACCATGGCGTGCACGAAGTCGGAGCCCGGTTTGCCCCGGGTGCGCACCTCGCGTGCACCTTCGCCGGGGTGGGCACCTTGGTGTGCAGACCTTGGCTGGGTTGCGCGCCCTGGTGGGCACCATGGTGCGCACCAAGGAGCGCTCCGAAGTGTGCTCCAAGGTGCGGCCTGCACGAAGTCGGAGCCCGGTTTGCCCCGGGTGTGCACCTCGGGTGGGCACCTTGGTGCGCATGCCTTGCCTGGGCTGCGCACCAGGGCGGGCTCAAGATGGCACCCGCGTTCCTTTTTTTTCACTATCTTTCAAAACGGAAATTTTAAAATCTCATTTTTTTTTGCCTTTTTCTGGAAATTAGTGAAGGCAGCGCATCAAAGGTGCGCACCTCGCTGCCCACCACGGTGCGCAACGCCGGTGGGCACCCGGGAGTGCTTCGAAGTGTGCTCCAAGGTGCTGCGTGCACGTTGTCGGAGCCCGGTTTGCCCCGGGTGCGCACCTCGCGTGCACCTTCGTCGGGGTGGGCACCTTGGCTGGGTTTGCCCCGGCTGCGCTCCGAAGCGGGGTTATTGGAGCGCCGCCTCTTTTTTTGTCGGAGCGTTTGGTGGGGTTTCTCGCATTGGCTCTTCCCAGGCCCGGTTGCCACCCTGGCGCGCATGAAGTCGGAAGTAGGGTTAATTGCCCGGGTGCGCACCTTTGCCAGGGTGGGCACCTTGCCTGGGCTGCGCACCAGGGCGGGCTCAAGATGGCACCCGCGTTCCGTTTTTTTCACTATCTTTCAAAACGGAAATTTCAAAATCTCCTTTTTTTTTTGCCTTTTCTGGAAATTAGTGAAGGCAGCGCATCAAAGGTGCGCACCCGGGAGCGCTACGAAGTGTGCTCCAAGGTGCGGCGTGCACGTTGTCGGAGCCCGGTTTGCCTCGGGTGCGCACCTCGCCTGCACCTTGGCCGGGGTGGGCACCTTGGCTGGGTTTGCCCAGGGTGCGCTCCGGAGCGGGGTTACTGGAGCGCCCCCTCTTTTTTTGTCAGAGCGTTTGGTGGGGTTTCTCGCATTGGCTCTTCCCAGGCCCGGTTGTTGGGTGCGCTCCCACCCTGGCGCGCGCGAGGTTGGAAGTTGGGTTAATTGCCCGGGCGCGCACCTTCGCCAGGGTGGGCACCTTGGTGCGCACACCTTGGCTGGGCTGCGCACCAGGGCGGGCTCAAGATGGCACCAGCATTCCCTTTTTTTCACTATCTTTCAAAACGGAAATTTTAAAATCTCGTTTTTTTTTGCCTTTTATGGAAATTAGTGAAGGCATCGCATCAAAGGTGCGCACCTCGCTGCCCACCTTGGTGTGCTCCGAGGTGCCCACCACGGTGCGAACCCGGGAGCGCCCCGATGTGTGCTCCAAGGTGCGGCGTGCACGAAGTCGGACCCCGGTTTGCCCCGGGTGCGCACCTCGCGTGCACCTTGGTGCGCACACCTTGGCTGGGTTGCGCGCCCTGGTGGGCACCATGGTGCGCACCAAGGAGCGCTCCGAAGTGTGCTCCAAGGTGCGCCGTGCACGAAGTCGGAGCCCGGTTTGCCCCGGGTGCGCACCTCGCGTGCACCTTCGCCGCGGTGGGCACCATGGCGTGCACGAAGTCGGAGCCCGGTTTGCCCCGGGTGCGCACCTCGCGTGCACCTTCGCCGGGGTGGGCACCTTGGTGTGCAGACCTTGGCTGGGTTGCGCGCCCTGGTGGGCACCATGGTGCGCACCAAGGAGCGCTCCGAAGTGTGCTCCAAGGTGCGGCCTGCACGAAGTCGGAGCCCGGTTTGCCCCGGGTGTGCACCTCGGGTGGGCACCTTGGTGCGCATGCCTTGCCTGGGCTGCGCACCAGGGCGGGCTCAAGATGGCACCCGCGTTCCTTTTTTTTCACTATCTTTCAAAACGGAAATTTTAAAATCTCATTTTTTTTTGCCTTTTTCTGGAAATTAGTGAAGGCAGCGCATCAAAGGTGCGCACCTCGCTGCCCACCACGGTGCGCAACGCCGGTGGGCACCCGGGAGTGCTTCGAAGTGTGCTCCAAGGTGCTGCGTGCACGTTGTCGGAGCCCGGTTTGCCCCGGGTGCGCACCTCGCGTGCACCTTCGTCGGGGTGGGCACCTTGGCTGGGTTTGCCCCGGCTGCGCTCCGAAGCGGGGTTATTGGAGCGCCGCCTCTTTTTTTGTCGGAGCGTTTGGTGGGGTTTCTCGCATTGGCTCTTCCCAGGCCCGGTTGCCACCCTGGCGCGCACGAAGTCGGAAGTAGGGTTAATTGCCCGGGTGCGCACCTTTGCCAGGGTGGGCACCTTGCCTGGGCTGCGCACCAGGGCGGGCTCAAGATGGCACCCGCGTTCCGTTTTTTTCACTATCTTTCAAAACGGAAATTTCAAAATCTCCTTTTTTTTTTGCCTTTTCTGGAAATTAGTGAAGGCAGCGCATCAAAGGTGCGCACCCGGGAGCGCTACGAAGTGTGCTCCAAGGTGCGGCGTGCACGTTGTCGGAGCCCGGTTTGCCCCGGGTGCGCACCTCGCCTGCACCTTGGCCGGGGTGGGCACCTTGGCTGGGTTTGCCCAGGGTGCGCTCCGGAGCGGGGTTACTGGAGCGCCCCCTCTTTTTTTGTCAGAGCGTTTGGTGGGGTTTCTCGCATTGGCTCTTCCCAGGCCCGGTTGTTGGGTGCGCTCCCACCCTGGCGCGCGCGAGGTTGGAAGTTGGGTTAATTGCCCGGGCGCGCACCTTCGCCAGGGTGGGCACCTTGGTGCGCACACCTTGGCTGGGCTGCGCACCAGGGCGGGCTCAAGATGGCACCAGCATTCCCTTTTTTTCACTATCTTTCAAAACGGAAATTTTAAAATCTCGTTTTTTTTTGCCTTTTATGGAAATTAGTGAAGGCATCGCATCAAAGGTGCGCACCTCGCTGCCCACCTTGGTGTGCTCCGAGGTGCCCACCACGGTGCGAACCCGGGAGCGCCCCGATGTGTGCTCCAAGGTGCGGCGTGCACGAAGTCGGACCCCGGTTTGCCCCGGGTGCGCACCTCGCGTGCACCTTGGTGCGCACACCTTGGCTGGGTTGCGCGCCCTGGTGGGCACCATGGTGCGCACCAAGGAGCGCTCCGAAGTGTGCTCCAAGGTGCGCCGTGCACGAAGTCGGAGCCCGGTTTGCCCCGGGTGCGCACCTCGCGTGCACCTTCGCCGCGGTGGGCACCATGGCGTGCACGAAGTCGGAGCCCGGTTTGCCCCGGGTGCGCACCTCGCGTGCACCTTCGCCGGGGTGGGCACCTTGGTGTGCAGACCTTGGCTGGGTTGCGCGCCCTGGTGGGCACCATGGTGCGCACCAAGGAGCGCTCCGAAGTGTGCTCCAAGGTGCGGCCTGCACGAAGTCGGAGCCCGGTTTGCCACCCTGGCGCGCACGAAGTCGGAAGTAGGGTTAATTGCCCGGGTGCGCACCTTTGCCAGGGTGGGCACCTTGCCTGGGCTGCGCACCAGGGCGGGCTCAAGATGGCACCCGCGTTCCATTTTTTTCACTATCTTTCAAAACGGAAATTTCAAAATCTCCTTTTTTTTTTGCCTTTTCTGGAAATTAGTGAAGGCAGCGCATCAAAGGTGCGCACCCGGGAGCGCTACGAAGTGTGCTCCAAGGTGCGGCGTGCACGTTGTCGGAGCCCGGTTTGCCCCGGGTGCGCACCTCGCCTGCACCTTGGCCGGGGTGGGCACCTTGGCTGGGTTTGCCCAGGGTGCGCTCCGAAGCGGGGTTACTGGAGCGCCCCCTCTTTTTTTGTCAGAGCGTTTGGTGGGGTTTCTCGCATTGGCTCTTCCCAGGCCCGGTTGTTGGGTGCGCTCCCACCCTGGCGCGCGCGAGGTTGGAAGTTGGGTTAATTGCCCGGGCGCGCACCTTCGCCAGGGTGGGCACCTTGGTGCGCACACCTTGGCTGGGCTGCGCACCAGGGCGGGCTCAAGATGGCACCAGCATTCCCTTTTTTTCACTATCTTTCAAAACGGAAATTTTAAAATCTCGTTTTTTTTTGCCTTTTATGGAAATTAGTGAAGGCATCGCATCAAAGGTGCGCACCTCGCTGCCCACCTTGGTGTGCTCCGAGGTGCCCACCACGGTGCGAACCCGGGAGCGCCCCGATGTGTGCTCCAAGGTGCGGCGTGCACGAAGTCGGACCCCGGTTTGCCCCGGGTGCGCACCTCGCGTGCACCTTGGTGCGCACACCTTGGCTGGGTTGCGCGCCCTGGTGGGCACCATGGTGCGCACCAAGGAGCGCTCCGAAGTGTGCTCCAAGGTGCGCCGTGCACGAAGTCGGAGCCCGGTTTGCCCCGGGTGCGCACCTCGCGTGCACCTTCGCCGCGGTGGGCACCATGGCGTGCACGAAGTCGGAGCCCGGTTTGCCCCGGGTGCGCACCTCGCGTGCACCTTCGCCGGGGTGGGCACCTTGGTGTGCAGACCTTGGCTGGGTTGCGCGCCCTGGTGGGCACCATGGTGCGCACCAAGGAGCGCTCCGAAGTGTGCTCCAAGGTGCGGCCTGCACGAAGTCGGAGCCCGGTTTGCCCCGGGTGTGCACCTCGGGTGGGCACCTTGGTGCGCATGCCTTGCCTGGGCTGCGCACCAGGGCGGGCTCAAGATGGCACCCGCGTTCCTTTTTTTTCACTATCTTTCAAAACGGAAATTTTAAAATCTCATTTTTTTTTGCCTTTTTCTGGAAATTAGTGAAGGCAGCGCATCAAAGGTGCGCACCTCGCTGCCCACCACGGTGCGCAACGCCGGTGGGCACCCGGGAGTGCTTCGAAGTGTGCTCCAAGGTGCTGCGTGCACGTTGTCGGAGCCCGGTTTGCCCCGGGTGCGCTCCTCGCGTGCACCTTCGTCGGGGTGGGCACCTTGGCTGGGTTTGCCCCGGCTGCGCTCCGAAGCGGGGTTATTGGAGCGCCGCCTCTTTTTTTGTCGGAGCGTTTGGTGGGGTTTCTCGCATTGGCTCTTCCCAGGCCCGGTTGCCACCCTGGCGCGCACGAAGTCGGAAGTAGGGTTAATTGCCCGGGTGCGCACCTTTGCCAGGGTGGGCACCTTGCCTGGGCTGCGCACCAGGGCGGGCTCAAGATGGCACCCGCGTTCCGTTTTTTTCACTATCTTTCAAAACGGAAATTTCAAAATCTCCTTTTTTTTTTGCCTTTTCTGGAAATTAGTGAAGGCAGCGCATCAAAGGTGCGCACCCGGGAGCGCTACGAAGTGTGCTCCAAGGTGCGGCGTGCACGTTGTCGGAGCCCGGTTTGCCCCGGGTGCGCACCTCGCCTGCACCTTGGCCGGGGTGGGCACCTTGGCTGGGTTTGCCCAGGGTGCGCTCCGAAGCGGGGTTACTGGAGCGCCCCCTCTTTTTTTGTCAGAGCGTTTGGTGGGGTTTCTCGCATTGGCTCTTCCCAGGCCCGGTTGTTGGGTGCACTCCCACCCTGGCGCGCGCGAGGTTGGAAGTTGGGTTAATTGCCCGGGCGCGCACCTTCGCCAGGGTGGGCACCTTGGTGCGCACACCTTGGCTGGGCTGCGCACCAGGGCGGGCTCAAGATGGCACCAGCATTCCCTTTTTTTCACTATCTTTCAAAACGGAAATTTTAAAATCTCGTTTTTTTTTGCCTTTTATGGAAATTAGTGAAGGCATCGCATCAAAGGTGCGCACCTCGCTGCCCACCTTGGTGTGCTCCGAGGTGCCCACCACGGTGCGAACCCGGGAGCGCCTCGATGTGTGCTCCAAGGTGCGGCGTGCACGAAGTCGGACCCCGGTTTGCCCCGGGTGCGCACCTCGCGTGCACCTTGGTGCGCACACCTTGGCTGGGTTGCGCGCCCTGGTGGGCACCATGGTGCGCACCAAGGAGCGCTCCGAAGTGTGCTCCAAGGTGCGCCGTGCACGAAGTCGGAGCCCGGTTTGCCCCGGGTGCGCACCTCGCGTGCACCTTCGCCGCGGTGGGCACCATGGCGTGCACGAAGTCGGAGCCCGGTTTGCCCCGGGTGCGCACCTCGCGTGCACCTTCGCCGGGGTGGGCACCTTGGTGTGCAGACCTTGGCTGGGTTGCGCGCCCTGGTGGGCACCATGGTGCGCACCAAGGAGCGCTCCGAAGTGTGCTCCAAGGTGCGGCCTGCACGAAGTCGGAGTCCGGTTTGCCCCGGGTGCGCACCATGGCGTGCACGAAGTCGGAGCCCGGTTTGCCCCGGGTGCGCACCTCGCGTGCACCTTCGCCGGGGTGGGCACCTCGGCTGGTTTGCGCGCCCTGGTGCGCACCAAGGAGCGCTCCGAAGTGTGCTCCAAGGTGCGGCGTGCACGAAGTCGGAGCCCGGTTTGCCCCGGGTGCGCACCTCGCGTGCACCTTCGCCGCGGTGGGCACCTTGGCTGGGTTGGGCACCATTGAGCGCTCCGAAGTTTGCTCCAAGGTGCGCACCATGGCCCTCCAAGGTGCGCAGCATGGCGTGCACGAAGTCGGAGCCCGGTTTGCCCCGGGTGCGCACCTCGCGTGCACCTTCGCCAGGGTGGGCACCTCGGTGCGCACACCTTCTCAATGTTTTCTTGCCTTTTCTGGAAATTGGTGAAGGCAGCGCATCAAAGGTGCGCACCTCGGTGTGCTCCGAGGTGCGAACCCGAGAGCGCTTCGAGGTGCGCACGAAGTCAAAAGTCGGGTTAATTGCATTGTTTTCCCCGGGTGCGCTCCGAGGTGCGCAACATCGGTGCGCACCAAGGAGGGCTCCGAAGTGTGCTCCAAGGTGCGCACGATGGCGTGCACCTCTGGTGCGCACGATTCGGAGCTCGGTTTGCCCGGGGTGCGCACACCTTGGCTGGGTTGCGCACCTTTTGTGCGCTCCATGGTGCGTACGAAGTCGGAGCTCGGTTTGCCCCGGGTGCGCACCTTGATGCGCACGCCTTGGCTGGGCTGCGCACCTTGGTGGGCGCCTCCAAGGTGCGCACGAAGTCGAAGCTCGGTTTGCCCCGGGTGCGCACCTTGGTGGGCGCCATGGTGCACTCCGAGGTGCCCAAGATTGGTGCGCACCAAGGAGCGCTCCGAAGTGCGCTCCAAGGTGCGCAGGTGCGCGCGAAGTCGAAAGTTGGGTTAATTGTCCGGTTTGCCTCGGGTGCGCACCTTGCGTGCACCTTCGCCAGGGTGGGCGCCTTGGTGCGCACACCTTGGCTGGGCTGCGCACCCGGGCGCGCACACCTTGGCACCCGCGTTTCCTTCATTTTAAATTTTTTTTTTTTACAATCTCTCAAGTGGGAAATTCTATAATCTCAACTTTTTTTGCCTTTTCAGGAAACTTTTGAATGGAGCGCATCATTGGTGCGCTCCGAAGTGTGCTCCAAGGTGCGCACCTCTGGTGCGCTCCAAAGCTCTCTCCAGCTGCGTGCACCTGCCCCGGGCGCGCACCCGGCCCCGCCCAGCTTCGCTCACCTGTCCCGGGCGTCTGGTGCGGAACCTTAGAGTAAGAAACATCACCGTGCACCTTGGCCAACGTGCGCGACTCGACCGAGCGCGCACTGGCCGAGGTGCACACCGATTTCACCTGGGTGCGCGCGCAGCACCTCGGGCGCACCGGGGTGCGCGCACAACGCCCGGGTTGCACCGTGGCCTGTGTGCTCGGGGCGCCTCGGGTGCGCGCTCGGTGTCGCCCCGGCGCGCGCGGTAGTGCGGGCAACGCACCCCGGCCCGGCCCGGCCCCGACGAGAACGCAAACGGGCAAAAGGTTAATTCAAATAGCATTGCGACGCCCGGCGAAAAACTAAAAAAGGGTGCAACACCGGGACTTCCCGGGAGGTCACCCATCCCAGTACTACTCCGGCCCAAGCGCGCTTAACTGCGGAGTTCTGATGGGATCCGGTGCACTAACGCTGGTATGATCGCACCCGTTATGAGCTTGTCGCAGTGTGTACTTAGCAAACCGCGACCCACGTGCGAATCCACCCCGGCCACCCACCCCCGTCGAGGTGCACACCCTCCCTCGCGAAGTGCGCCCCGTTCGCCAAGTGTGAGCCCTGCCCGGGTGCACGCACCTTGCTAGGGCATCGGGTGTGCACCCGGCCCGGCCTACGTGCGTGCACCTGGACGGGGCGTCGTGTGCGTGCAGTGTCCCGTCTGCAACGCGGTGCCCACACACCACCTCGGGCGCAACGACCTGCGCTCACATGTGGGCCGAGTGCACCTTGGTGCATGTTCGGGGCGCCTCGGGTGCACGCTCGATCTTGCCCCGGTGCACCAAGGCGCTCGGTTTGCCCCGGGTGCGCACTTGGTGCAAGGTGGGCACCCAAAATAGGGATCAAGCACCAAAACACAAGTTTCGGGATGCAAAATGGGACCCAAGGACCACAAATGCGTTCCAAGACCCATGATGGGTCCACGAGAACAAAAATGTGTTCCGAGACTTAATAAACAAATATTGGGTTTTAGGAGAAGAAACATGCTCTGATGCCCAAAACGAGAATCGACCCCGAAAAGGCCACAGGCCAAAAGTGGGATGCGAGACAAAAAAAAATGGGACCCGAGGACCAAAATTGGGTTCCCAGGTCGAAGACAGGGCAACCGGACAAGAAACGACCTCTAAGGCTCGAAATGAGTCCCGACGACTAAAACTTGACAAGAAGCACCCATCAGGCACCCAACTCGACACCCATGGGATGCCGACCCACCCGGGCTTCCACCTAGCACACCTTGGCACCCACCCACCCTCACACCCAACCTCGCACCCAACTTAGCACCTTTGAACCCACATTGGCACTCACCCTGACCCTGGCACCTTGGAACCCACATTGGCACTCACCTTGACCCTGGCACCCACCTTTGCACTCACCTTGGGACCCACCCTGGCTCCCACCTCGGCACCCACCCAGACACCCACCTTGGTTCCTTGGCACCCACCTTGGATCCTTGGCACCCACCCCGACACCCACCTTGGCACGCAACTTGGCTACTTGCCACCCACCTTGGCTCCTTGAAGCCCACCCCGACAACCACCCCGTGACCTACCCTGGCTAGGGTTGGTGCACACCCACCCTGGTGCCCACCTTGGCACCCACCCTATGACCCACCTTGGCACGCACCTTAGTACCCACCCCGTTACCCACCCTAGGACCCACCCCGTGACCCACCTTGGCCAGGGTGGGTGCACCCACCCTGGTGCCCACCTTGGCACCCACCCATCCTAGCACCCAGCCTGTGACCGGGCTTGGAACCCAACCTTGCACCCGTCTTGGCCAGTGTGGGTGCGCACCCATCCTGGCACCCACGTTGTGACACACCCTTTAACCCACGCACCCTAGCACCCACGTTGGCACCCACCTTGGAACCCAACTTGGCACCCACCTCGGCACCCACCTTGACACTTGTGGACCCACCTTGCCACTCACCCTAGCATCGACCCATCCTAGCACCCACCCTGGCACCTTTGCACCCTAGCACTCACCCATCCTAGCACCTAACCTGTGACCCACCTTGACACTCACCCTCGCACCCACCTTGGAACCCAACCTAGCACCCACCCACCCTGACACCAACCCTAGCACCTACCCACCCTTGCACCCACCCTGTGACCCATCTTGGCACCCACCCATCCTACCACTCAACCTATCACCCACCTTCTCACCCACCTTGGCATCCACCTTAGCACCCACCCACACTGGCACCTTGGCACCCACCTCGGGCAAGGTGGGTGCACACCCACCCTGGCACCCAATTTAGAACCCACCGAGCATGTTACCCACCTTGGCACCCACATTGCAGCCCACCCTAGTACCCACCCTATGACCCACATTGGCATCCACACCCTAGCACCCAGGCACCTCGACACCCGCCTTGACACCCACCCTAGCACTGAACCTGTGACCCACCTTGGAACTCACCCTAGAACCCACCCACCCTGTGAACCACCTTGGCATCCACCTTAGCACCCACCCACCTTGGCACCCACTCTAGCACTCACCCATCCTAACACCCAACTTGTTACCCACCTTGGCACCCGCCCTCGCGTCCACCTTGAAACCCACCCTAGCACCCACCCACGCAGGAGCCCACCTTGGCACCCAACCTAACACCCACGCATCCTGGCACCCAACTTGTGACCCACCTTGGAACCCACCCTAGTACCCACCTTTGAACCCACTATATCACCAACCCACCTTGGCACCCACCCTATGACCCTCTTTGGAATCCACCCTAGCACGCACCCACCCTGGCACCCACCATGGAGCGCACCCTAGCACCCACCCACCTCGGCACGCACCTCAACACCCACCTTGGTGTGCGCACTGCGCCAACCTCTCAAAGACCCTATGTGGTGCGCTCCAAAGTGTACACCTTTGGTGCGCTCCAAGGTGCGCACCTTTGGTGCACACCAAAGTGTGCACCGAGGTGAGCACCAAAGTGCACTCCAGGGTGCACACCAAGGCGCGCACCTTTGGTGCGGTCAATGCAAACGAATTCGGAAGTTGGGGTCGATGTCGTAATCGTTGCTGCAGACTACACGTATGAGAATCGGACAAATAGCTTTATATAGGGGAGGTGTTGCGTTTGATGGGTCGACTCCCCTGGTTGTGTGCACTGCACCAACTTCAAAGACCCTGTCTTGTTTAAGAAGTCAAAAGTTGGGGTGGATGTCCTAATCATTGCTGCAGTCTACGCATGTATGAGAATCAGACAAATAGCTTATATAGGGGAGGTGTTGCATTCGGTGGGTTGACTCCCCTGGTTGTGCGCACTGCGCCAACCTCAAAGACCTTGTTTTCGTTTAGAAGCCGAAAGTTGGGGTCGATGTCCTAATTGCTCTTGCAGGCTACGCATGTATGAGAATCAGACAAATAGCTTATATAGGGGAGGTGTTGGGTTTGATGGGTCGACTCCCCTGGTTGTGCGCATTGCGCCAACCTCAAAGACCCTGCATTGCGGATGAAGTCGAAAGTCAGAGTTTGGTGTGCTACAAGGTGTGGTCGAAGGTGCTCACCTAGGTGTGCACCTTTGGAGCGCAGGAAAAGTGCCCTCCAAAAGTGCGCACCTTTGGAGTGCACAAAAGTGCCCTCCAAAAGTGCGCACCTTTGGAGCGCAGAAAAGTGCCCTCCAAAAAGTGCCCTCCAAAAGTGCGCACCTTTGGAGCGCAGAAAAGTGCCCTCCAAAAAGTGCCCTCCAAAAGTGCGCACCTTTGGAGCGCAGAAAAGTGCCCTCCAAAAAGTGCCCTCCAAAAGTGCGCACCTTTGGAGCGCAGAAAAGTGCCCTCCAAAAAGTGCCCTCCAAAAGTGCGCACCTTTGGAGCGCAGAAAAGTGCCCTCCAAAAAGTGCCCTCCAAAAGTGCGCACCTTTGGAGCGCAGAAAAGTGCCCTCCAAAAAGTGCCCTCCAAAAGTGCGCACCTTTGGAGCGCAGAAAAGTGCCCTCCAAAAAGTGCCCTCCAAAAGTGCGCACCTTTGGAGCGCAGAAAAGTGCCCTCCAAAAAGTGCCCTCCAAAAGTGCGCACTTTTGGTGCGCACCAAAAGTGCGCACTTTTGGTGCGCACCAAGGCGCTGGTTCGGTCGTTGCAGGCGAGTTCGGAAGTTGGGGTCGATGTCCTGAGCGGAGGTGCAAACTACACAGGTGTCGGAATCGGACAAATAGCTTATATAGGGGAGGTGTATGCTTCGATGGGTCGACTCCCCAGGTTGAGCGCACCGCGCCAACCTCAAAGACCCTACGGTATGGATGAAGTCGGAAGTTGGGTCCGATGACCGATTCGATTAGTAGGTATGCTCATGAGGTCGGAATTTGGGTCCGATGACCTGCCATGTGTAGGAAGGCGAATGTTGGCACTGTGCGTTGCAAGGTGCACACCAAGGCGCTGGTGCGGTCTTTTTAGTCGAGTTCGGAAGTTGGGGTCGATGTCCTGATCGGAGGTGCAAGCTACACAGGTGTGGGAATCGGACAAATAGCTTATATAGGGGAGGTGTATGCTTCGTTGGGTCGACTCCCCGGGTTGAGCGCACCGCGCCAACCTCAAAGACCCTACGGTATGGATGAAGTCGGAAGTTGGGTCCGATGACCGATTCGATATGTAGGCATACTCGCGAGGTCGGAATTTGGGTCCGATGACCTGCCATGTTGAGGAAGGCGAATGTTGGCACTGTGCGTTGCAAGGTGCGCACCAAGGCGCTGGTTCGGTCGTTGCAGGCGAGTTCGGAAGTTGGGGTCGATGTCCTGATCGGAGGTGCAAACTACACAGGTGTGGGAATCGGACAAATAGCTTATATAGGGGAGGTGTATGCTTCGTTGGGTCGACTCCCCGGGTTGAGCGCACCGCGCCAACCTCAAAGACCCTACGGTATGGATGAAGTCGGAAGTTGGGTCCGATGACCGATTCGATATGTAGGCATACTCGCGAGGTCGGAATTTGGGTCCGATGACCTGCCATGTGCAGGAAGGCGAATGTTGGGACTGTGCGTCGCAAGGTGCGCACCAAGGCGCTGGTGCCGTCGTTGCAGTCGAGTTCGGAAGTTGGGGTCGATGTCCTGGTCAGAGGTGCAAACTACACAGGTGTGGGAATCGGACAAATAGCTTATATAGGGGAGGTGTATGCTTCGATGGGTCGACTCCCCGGGTTGAGCGCACCGCGCCAACCTCAGAGACCCTACAGTATGGATGAAGTCGGAAGTTGGGTCCGATGACCGATTCGATACGTATGCATATTCGCGAGGTCTGAATTTGTGTCCGATGACCTGCCATGCGCAGGAAGGCGGAATTTGGGTCCGATGACCGAGTTGATGGCGTGCCATGCGCAGAAAGGCGGAATTTGGGTCCGATGACCGAGTTGATGTTGATGGCCCGCCATGCATAGGAAGGCGGAATTTGGGTCCGATGACCGATTTGAAGGCGTGCCATACGCAGAAAGGCGGAGTTTGGGTCCGATGACCGAGTTGATATTGATGGCCCGCCATGCGCAGGAAGGCAGAATTTGGGTCCGATGACCTGACATACGCATGGAGTCCGACTCGGGGGCCGATGTTCGATTCGATGACTTGCATTGTGGGTAAAGTCGGAAGTTGTGGTCTTTGACCCGATTCGATGACCAGACTTCGGCTGCTTGAGAATCGGACAAATAACTTATATAGGGGAGGTAGTGTTCTCGAGCATCCTCCCCCCGTGCCCGTTTATGTCGATTGATGCTGGTGCTCTACTGGTTGGAGAGCTCGGATGCAAAAATCTTGCACCAGGATTTATCGATTGTGATGGACACGGCAAGTCTCCTGATTGCTATGCAGGAGCTCATCGTGAATCTCTATGCGGCCTTGGTATGGACTCGACCTGCGGAATGGTTCGGCAATGGTAGTCGCTCCAACACGTCCTTGCAGTGGCCACAGAGGTGATTCAACTAGAGCTCCAGTCTAGCTTTTGGGTTGCTTGGCGGACTGGTATAGCCGCGATCGAGTTCCGGCCATGAACGTTTTAGATAGCTCTTGGGCTTTCTGGGACGGAAGTCGGAAGTTTGGGCTGTTGTCCGATTTGATGACCATTCTTCGGATGTGTGAGAATCGGACAAATAACTTATATAGGGGACTGTGTTGTCTCACGCAGCCCCCTCCGTGCCCCTCTATCTCGACCGATGTTGGTGCTTGAAAGGGTTGGGATCGCTCGGATTTATAAACGTGCACCACCATTTGTCGAGTGTGAGGGACGCGGCAGGTCTCCTAAATGCTATGCGGGCGCTCTCTGAGAATCTCTATCCGGCCTCGACACAAACTAGTCTTGCTGAATGGTTTGGCACTGGTAGTCGATCTAACACGTCGTTGTTGTGGCCGCCTAGGCGATTCGATTCGAGCCCCCGTCTAGCTTTTGGGTTGCTTGGCGGATTTTGCCCTATCCGCAAGTGAGCTCGGTCCCTAAACGTTCGAGAAACCTGATTGCTATGTGCCGACTCTCTTTCTTGCGAGCCTCCATCTAGCTTTTGGGTCTCTACGGAACGGAAGTCGGAATCTGGGACCGTTGTTTGATTCGACGAGGCAGACTACGGTTGTGCGAGAATCGGACAAATAACTTATATAGGGGAGGTGTTGACTGGAGCATTCTCCCCCGTGCCCCTCTAACTCGACCAATGCTGGCGCTCGAACGGTGGTAGCGCTCGGATTTTCATTGAGCGCCAGCATTGGTCGATTTAGAGGGGCATGCGAGATTCCCGAATGCTATGCGAGGGCTCTAACGGAAATGTCTATTGGTTTCGGTATGGATGCAATTGCGAGTGGTTCGGCAAAGGTAGTCGTTCCGATGCGTCCATGTCGTGGCCAAATCGATAATTCGATTTGAGCCCTCGTATAGCATTTGGGTCTCTCGATGTGATTCCGCATTCCAGTCCCTTTGGGCACTGCTTGAGCCGCATCCCAGGGGGTTCCCTTCCCAATAATCTGCCTCGCAACCCGATTGCTATGCGGTGAGGCTCCTCGGCCGCCTCGGAACTATCTGTGTATCAGACGCATCGCGGGATAAGGGGTTGGCAACGGTAGTCGCCCCAAGCGCGTCCGATGCTTGGACCATTCCGAGGCGGCCCTGAAGCCTCTTCCGTCTAGCCGTTGGGTCCTTCTCGCCGCATCCCTCGCCTCGCACCCCGATTGCTATGCGGTGAGGCTCCTCGGCCGCCTTGGAACTATCTGTGTATCGGACGCGTCGCGGGATAAGGGGTTGTCACTGGTAGTCGCCCCAAGCGCGTCCGATGCTTGGACCATTCCGAGGCGGCCCTGAAGCCTCTTCCGTCTAGCCGTTGGGTCCTTCTCGCCGCATCCCTCGCCTCGCACCCCGATTGCTATGCGGTGAGGCTCCTCGGCCGCCTTGGAACTATCTGTGTATCGGACGCGTCGCGGGATAAGGGGTTGTCACTGGTAGTCGCCCCAAGCGCGTCCGATGCTTGGACCATTCCGAGGCGGCCCTGAAGCCTCTTCCGTCTAGCCGTTGGGTCCTTCTCGCCGCATCCCTCGCCTCGCACCCCGATTGCTATGCGGTGAGGCTCCTCGGCCGCCTTGGAACTATCTGTGTATCAGACGCGTCGCGGGATAAGGGGTTGTCACTGGTAGTCGCCCCAAGCGCGTCCGATGCTTGGACCATTCCGAGGCGGCCCTGAAGCCTCTTCCGTCTAGCCGTTGGGTCCTTCTCGCCGCATCCCTCGCCTCGCACCCCGATTGCTATGCGGTGAGGCTCCTCGGCCGCCTTGGAACTATCTGTGTATCGGACGCGTCGCGGGATAAGGGGTTGTCACTGGTAGTCGCCCCAAGCGCGTCCGATGCTTGGACCATTCCGAGGCGGCCCTGAAGCCTCTTCCGTCTAGCCGTTGGGTCCTTCTCGCCGCATCCCTCGCCTCGCACCCCGATTGCTATGCGGTGAGGCTCCTCGGCCGCCTTGGAACTATCTGTGTATCGGACGCGTCGCGGGATAAGGGGTTGTCACTGGTAGTCGCCCCAAGCGCGTCCGATGCTTGGACCATTCCGAGGCGGACCTGAAGCCTCTTCCCTCTAGCCGTTGGGGCTTTCTCGCCGCATCCCTCGCCTCGCACCCCGATTGCTATGCTGTGAGGCTCCTCGGCCGCCTCGGAACTATCTGTGTATCGGACGCATCGCGGGATAAGGGGTTGGCAGTGGTAGTCGCCCCAAGCGCGTCCGATGCTTGGACCATTCCGAGGCGGCCCTGAAGCCTCTTTCGTCAGCCGTTGGGGCCATCTCGCCGCATCCCCCACCTCGCACCACGATTGCTATGCTGTGAGGCTCCTCGGCCGCCTCGGAACTATCTGTGTATCGGACGCATCGCGGGATAAGGGGTTGGCAGTGGTAGTCGCCCCAAGCGCGTCCGATGCTTGGACTATTCCGAGGCGGCCCTGCAGCCTCTTCCGTGTAGCCTTTGGGGCCATCTCGCCGCATCCCTCGCCTCGCACCCCGATTGCTATGCGGTGAGGCTCATCGGCCGCCTGGGAACTATCTTCGTATCGGACGCATCGCGGGATAAGGGGTTGTCACTGGTAGTCGCCCCAAGCGCGTCCGATGCTTGGACTATTCCGAGGCGGCCCTGCAGCCTCTTCCGTCTAGCCGTTGGGGCCATCTCGCCGCATCCCCCACCTCCTCGGCTGCCTCGGAACTATCTGTGTATCGGACGCATCGCGGGATAAGGGGTTGGCAGTGGTAGTCGCCCCAAGCGCGTCCGATGCTTGGACTATTCCGAGGCGGCCCTGCAGCCTCTTCCGTCTAGCCTTTGGGGCCATCTCGCCGCATCCCTCACCTCGCACCCCGATTGCTATGCAGTGAGGCTCCTCGGCCGCCTGGGAACTATCTTCGTATCGGACGCATCGCGGGATAAGGGGTTGTCACTGGTAGTCGCCCCAAGGACGTCCGATGCTTGGACTATTCCGAGGCGGCCCTGCAGCCTCTTCCGTCTAGCCGTTGGGGCCATCTCGCCGCATCCCCCACCTCCTCGGCTGCCTCGGAACTATCTTCGTATCGGACGCATCGCGGGATAAGGGGTTGGCAGTGGTAGTCACCCCAAGCGCGTCCGATGCTTGGACTATTCCGAGGCGGCCCTGCAGCCTCTTCCGTCTAGCCTTTGGGGCCATCTCGCCGCATCCCTCGCCTCGCACCCCGATTGCTATGCGGTGAGGCTCCTCGGCCGCCTGGGAACTATCTTCGTATCGGACGCATCGCGGGATAAGGGGTTGTCACTGGTAGTCGCCCCAAGCGCGTCCGATGCTTGGACTATTCCGAGGCGGCCCTGCAGCCTCTTTCGTCTAACCGTTGGGGCCATCTCGCCGCATCCCCCACCTCGCACCCCGATTGCTATGCGGTGAGGCTCCTCGGCCGCCTTGGAACTATCTTCGTATCGGACGCATCGCGGGATAAGGGGTTGTCACTGGTAGTCGCCCCAAGCTGCGTCCGATGCTTGGACTATTCCGAGGCGGCCCTGTGGCCTCTTCCGTCTAGCCGTTGGGGCCATCTCGCCGCATCCCCCACCTCGCACCCCGATTGCTATGCGGTGAGGCTCCTCGGCCGCCTTGGAACTATCTTCGTATCGGACGCATCGCGAGATAAGGGGTTGTCACTGGTAGGCGCCCCAAGCACGTCCGATGCTTGGACTATTCCGAGGCGGCCCTGCAGCCTCTTCCGTCTAGCCGTTGGGGCCATCTCGCCGCATCCCCCACCTCGCACCCCGATTGCTATGCGGTGAGGCTCCTCGGCCGCCTTGGAACTATCTTCGTATCGGACGCATCGCGGGATAAGGGGTTGTCACTGGTAGTCGCCCCAAGCGCGTCCGATGCTTGGACTATTCCGAGGCGGCCCTGCAGCCTCTTCCGTCTAGCCGTTGGGGCCATCTCGCCGCATCCCCCACCTCGCACCCCGATTGCTATGCGGTGAGGCTCCTCGGCCGCCTTGGAACTATCTTCGTATCGGACGCATCGCGGGATAAGGGGTTGTCACTGGTAGTCGCCCCAAGCGCGTCCGATGCTTGGACTATTCCGAGGCGGCCCTGTGGCCTCCTCCGTCTAGCCGTTGGGGCCATCTCGCCGCATCCCCCCCCTTGCACCCGGATTGCTATGCGGTGAGGCTCCGATGCTTGGACTATTTCGAGGCGGCCCTGTGGCCTCTTCCGTCTAGCCGTTGGGGCCATCTCGCCGCATCCCCCCCCTTGCACCCGGATTGCTATGCGGTGAGGCTCCTGGGCCGCCTCGGAACTATCTGTGTATCAGACGCATCGCGGGATAAGGGGTTGGCAACGGTAGTCGCCCCAAGCGCGTCCGATGCTTGGACCATTCCGAGGCGGCCCTGAAGCCTCTTCCGTCTAGCCGTTGGGTCCTTCTCGCCGCATCCCTCGCCTCGCACCCCGATTGCTATGCGGTGAGGCTCCTCGGCCGCCTTGGAACTATCTGTGTATCGGACGCGTCGCGGGATAAGGGGTTGTCACTGGTAGTCGCCCCAAGCGCGTCCGATGCTTGGACCATTCCGAGGCGGCCCTGAAGCCTCTTCCGTCTAGCCGTTGGGTCCTTCTCGCCGCATCCCTCGCCTCGCACCCCGATTGCTATGCGGTGAGGCTCCTCGGCCGCCTTGGAACTATCTGTGTATCGGACGCGTCGCGGGATAAGGGGTTGTCACTGGTAGTCGCCCCAAGCGCGTCCGATGCTTGGACCATTCCGAGGCGGCCCTGAAGCCTCTTCCGTCTAGCCGTTGGGTCCTTCTCGCCGCATCCCTCGCCTCGCACCCCGATTGCTATGCGGTGAGGCTCCTCGGCCGCCTTGGAACTATCTGTGTATCAGACGCGTCGCGGGATAAGGGGTTGTCACTGGTAGTCGCCCCAAGCGCGTCCGATGCTTGGACCATTCCGAGGCGGCCCTGAAGCCTCTTCCGTCTAGCCGTTGGGTCCTTCTCGCCGCATCCCTCGCCTCGCACCCCGATTGCTATGCGGTGAGGCTCCTCGGCCGCCTTGGAACTATCTGTGTATCGGACGCGTCGCGGGATAAGGGGTTGTCACTGGT
Source organism: Cryptomeria japonica (assembly GCF_030272615.1). Lineage (NCBI taxonomy): Eukaryota > Viridiplantae > Streptophyta > Pinopsida > Cupressales > Cupressaceae > Cryptomeria > Cryptomeria japonica. The sequence goes on along the minus strand of NW_026728842.1, from coordinate 687,356 downwards.
AGTCGCCCCAAGCGCGTCCGATGCTTGGACCATTCCGAGGCGGCCCTGAAGCCTCTTCCGTCTAGCCGTTGGGTCCTTCTCGCCGCATCCCTCGCCTCGCACCCCGATTGCTATGCGGTGAGGCTCCTCGGCCGCCTTGGAACTATCTGTGTATCGGACGCGTCGCGGGATAAGGGGTTGTCACTGGTAGTCGCCCCAAGCGCGTCCGATGCTTGGACCATTCCGAGGCGGACCTGAAGCCTCTTCCCTCTAGCCGTTGGGGCTTTCTCGCCGCATCCCTCGCCTCGCACCCCGATTGCTATGCTGTGAGGCTCCTCGGCCGCCTCGGAACTATCTGTGTATCGGACGCATCGCGGGATAAGGGGTTGGCAGTGGTAGTCGCCCCAAGCGCGTCCGATGCTTGGACCATTCCGAGGCGGCCCTGAAGCCTCTTTCGTCAGCCGTTGGGGCCATCTCGCCGCATCCCCCACCTCGCACCACGATTGCTATGCTGTGAGGCTCCTCGGCCGCCTCGGAACTATCTGTGTATCGGACGCATCGCGGGATAAGGGGTTGGCAGTGGTAGTCGCCCCAAGCGCGTCCGATGCTTGGACTATTCCGAGGCGGCCCTGCAGCCTCTTCCGTGTAGCCTTTGGGGCCATCTCGCCGCATCCCTCGCCTCGCACCCCGATTGCTATGCGGTGAGGCTCATCGGCCGCCTGGGAACTATCTTCGTATCGGACGCATCGCGGGATAAGGGGTTGTCACTGGTAGTCGCCCCAAGCGCGTCCGATGCTTGGACTATTCCGAGGCGGCCCTGCAGCCTCTTCCGTCTAGCCGTTGGGGCCATCTCGCCGCATCCCCCACCTCCTCGGCTGCCTCGGAACTATCTGTGTATCGGACGCATCGCGGGATAAGGGGTTGGCAGTGGTAGTCGCCCCAAGCGCGTCCGATGCTTGGACTGTTCCGAGGCGGCCCTGCAGCCTCTTCCGTCTAGCCTTTGGGGCCATCTCGCCGCATCCCTCACCTCGCACCCCGATTGCTATGCAGTGAGGCTCCTCGGCCGCCTGGGAACTATCTTCGTATCGGACGCATCGCGGGATAAGGGGTTGTCACTGGTAGTCGCCCCAAGGACGTCCGATGCTTGGACTATTCCGAGGCGGCCCTGCAGCCTCTTCCGTCTAGCCGTTGGGGCCATCTCGCCGCATCCCCCACCTCCTCGGCTGCCTCGGAACTATCTTCGTATCGGACGCATCGCGGGATAAGGGGTTGGCAGTGGTAGTCACCCCAAGCGCGTCCGATGCTTGGACTATTCCGAGGCGGCCCTGCAGCCTCTTCCGTCTAGCCTTTGGGGCCATCTCGCCGCATCCCTCGCCTCGCACCCCGATTGCTATGCGGTGAGGCTCCTCGGCCGCCTGGGAACTATCTTCGTATCGGACGCATCGCGGGATAAGGGGTTGTCACTGGTAGTCGCCCCAAGCGCGTCCGATGCTTGGACTATTCCGAGGCGGCCCTGCAGCCTCTTTCGTCTAACCGTTGGGGCCATCTCGCCGCATCCCCCACCTCGCACCCCGATTGCTATGCGGTGAGGCTCCTCGGCCGCCTTGGAACTATCTTCGTATCGGACGCATCGCGGGATAAGGGGTTGTCACTGGTAGTCGCCCCAAGCTGCGTCCGATGCTTGGACTATTCCGAGGCGGCCCTGTGGCCTCTTCCGTCTAGCCGTTGGGGCCATCTCGCCGCATCCCCCACCTCGCACCCCGATTGCTATGCGGTGAGGCTCCTCGGCCGCCTTGGAACTATCTTCGTATCGGACGCATCGCGAGATAAGGGGTTGTCACTGGTAGTCGCCCCAAGCACGTCCGATGCTTGGACTATTCCGAGGCGGCCCTGCAGCCTCTTCCGTCTAGCCGTTGGGGCCATCTCGCCGCATCCCCCACCTCGCACCCCGATTGCTATGCGGTGAGGCTCCTCGGCCGCCTTGGAACTATCTTCGTATCGGACGCATCGCGGGATAAGGGGTTGTCACTGGTAGTCGCCCCAAGCGCGTCCGATGCTTGGACTATTCCGAGGCGGCCCTGCAGCCTCTTCCGTCTAGCCGTTGGGGCCATCTCGCCGCATCCCCCACCTCGCACCCCGATTGCTATGCGGTGAGGCTCCTCGGCCGCCTTGGAACTATCTTCGTATCGGACGCATCGCGGGATAAGGGGTTGTCACTGGTAGTCGCCCCAAGCGCGTCCGATGCTTGGACTATTCCGAGGCGGCCCTGTGGCCTCCTCCGTCTAGCCGTTGGGGCCATCTCGCCGCATCCCCCCCCTTGCACCCGGATTGCTATGCGGTGAGGCTCCGATGCTTGGACTATTTCGAGGCGGCCCTGTGGCCTCTTCCGTCTAGCCGTTGGGGCCATCTCGCCGCATCCCCCCCCTTGCACCCGGATTGCTATGCGGTGAGGCTCCTGGGCCACCTTGGAACTATCTTCGTATCGGACGCATCGCGGGATAAGGGGTTGTCACTGGTAGTCGCCCCAAGCGCGTCCGATGCTTGGACTATTCCGAGGCGGCCCTGCAGCCTCTTTCGTCTAGCCGTTTGGGCCATCTCGCCGCATCCCCCACCTCGCACCCCGATTGCTATGCGGTGAGGCTCCTCGACCGCCTTGGAACTATCTTCGTATCGGACGCATCGCAGGATAAGGGGTTGTCACTGGTAGTCGCCCCAAGCGCGTCCGATGCTTGGACTATTCCGAGGCGGCTCTGCAGCCTCTTCCGTCTAGCCGTTGGGGCCATCTCGCCGCATCCCCCACCTCGCACCCCGATTGCTATGCGGTGATGCTCCTCGGCCGCTTTGGAACCATCTTCGAATCGGACGCATCGCGGGATAAGGGGTTGTCACTGGTAGTCGCCCCAAGCGCGTCCGATGCTTGGACCATTCCGAGGCGGCCCTGAAGCCTCTTCCGTCTAGCCGTTGGGGCCATCCGTCGCCTCGCACCCCCGATTGCTATGCGGTGAGGCTCCTCGGCCGCCTTGGAACCGTCTTCGTATCGGACGCATCGCGGGATAAGGGGTTGTCACTGGTAGTCGCCCCAAGCGCGTCCGATGCTCGGACCATTCCGAGGCGGCCCTGAAGCCTCTTCCGTCTAGCCATTGGGGCCATCTCGCCGCATCCGTCGCCTCGCACCCCCGATTGCTATGCGGTGAGGCTCCTCGGCCGCCTTGCAACCTTCTGTGTATCGGACGCATCGCGGGATAAGGGGTTGGCACTGGTAGTCGCCCCAAGCGCGTCCGATGCTTGGACCATACCGAGGTGGCCCTGAAGCCTCTTCCGTGTAGCCGTTGGGGCCTTCCCGCCCCATCCCTCGCCTCGCACCCCGATTGATATGCGGTGAGGCTCCTCGGCCGCGTTGGAACTATCTGTGTATCGGACGCATCGCGGGATAAGGGGTTGGCACTGGTAGTCGTCCCAATCGCGTCCGATGCTTGGACCATTCCGAGGCGGCCCTGCAGCCTCTTCCTAGTCGTCGGGGCCTTCCCGGCGCATCCTTCGCCTCGCATCCCGATTCCTATGCGGTGAGTCTTCTCGGCCGCCGCGGAACTATACCTGTTATCGCTACTGCATCCTTCGGCTGGTAACCTCCTCTGCCGCCTTGGAACGTTCTCTTTGTCGGACGCGTCGCGGGATAAGGGGTTGGCACTGGTAGTCGCCCCAAGCGCGCCTGATGCATAGACCGCTCCGAGTCGACCTTGCTTTCAGCCTCTCACATGCATAGACCTCTCTGAGTCGACCCTGCAGCCTCTCACGTTTAGCCTATGGAATCTCGCCTCACAACATGATTGCTATCCTTGATGCATCCCTTGCCTCGAGCCCTGATTGCTTTCTTGGCTGCATCCCTCCTCTCCTCACAGCCCAGTTGTCATCACTGCTTCATCCGTCGCTTCATGCATCTGGCTGCTGGGCCCTTCCCACCGCACACCTCGATTGCTATCTCTGCTGCATCACACACCCCGATTGCTATCTCTGCTACATCCCTCGGCTCTCACTTCTGCATCCTTCGCCTCACACCTCGATTGCTATCAATGCTGCATCTGTAAGCTCACACCCCGATTGCTATGCGGGGAGGCTCCTTGGCCGCCTTGGAAATTTCTCTGTGTCGGACGCACCGCGGGATAAGGGGTTGGCACTGGTAGTCGCCCCAAGTGCGCCCGACTCTTAGACCGCTTCGAGGTGACCTCGTAGCCTCTTTCGTCCAGGCTTCCTGCCTTCAACGCCCTTTTTACACCTCGATTGCTATGCGCGGGCTCCTTGGCGTCTATCACCTCTCTGCGAAGAGTGGCACGATGATTGTTGGGGTAAATCGTAGCAGTCCGATCTCTGGCCTTGGGCCATTGTGAGGGCTGATCGATTTCCTGTGCGCATCTCGTGTTCGCCCAGTAACAGACTCGACGACTTGTAATCGGTCTTGTTCCCGATTGTTCCTGGAGGTAGTCTTCGGAACTCTTGGATTTGACCTGTCACTCGAACTGTCCTCTTCCGAGGATGCTTGTGTGTGTGCGCTTGTGCCATTTCCTTGGCGGTATTAACGAGATATTAAAGAGCGGAGTGAGCGCCTCGCCCAGCTATGTTTGGGGCTCTCACTCCCTTACCCGGTGTGCGACCGCTTTGCACGTAGGTTGCGGAGCATCGCGACTCTTTCGATGTTTGGCGGTTGTCTTCCGGTGATGCGTTGGTCCCGAAGTGCACGTTACTAGCATTTCTGCCATTGTTCTCGATCTTTGGCACGTTCCTTCGTTGCAATTGGATATATATCTCCGTTTATACGCGCAGGCTTCTCCCGCCTATTCAGCGCTGTCCCACTCTCAGCACTCTCGTGGTCTCCTTGGCTT
>NW_026728842.1:655000-672500 GCF_030272615.1 Cryptomeria japonica | reverse complement strand
TGAAGGCAGCGCATCAAAGGTGCGCACCTCGCTGCCCACCACGGTGCGCAACGCCGGTGGGCACCCGGGAGTGCTTCGAAGTGTGCTCCAAGGTGCTGCGTGCACGTTGTCGGAGCCCGGTTTGCCCCGGGTGCGCACCTCGCGTGCACCTTCGTCGGGGTGGGCACCTTGGCTGGGTTTGCCCCGGCTGCGCTCCGAAGCGGGGTTATTGGAGCGCCGCCTCTTTTTTTGTCGGAGCGTTTGGTGGGGTTTCTCGCACTGGCTCTTCCCAGGCCCGGTTGCCACCCTGGCGCGCACGAAGTCGGAAGTAGGGTTAATTGCCCGGGTGCGCACCTTTGCCAGGGTGGGCACCTTGCCTGGGCTGCGCACCAGGGCGGGCTCAAGATGGCACCCGCGTTCCGTTTTTTTCACTATCTTTCAAAACGGAAATTTCAAAATCTCCTTTTTTTTTTGCCTTTTCTGGAAATTAGTGAAGGCAGCGCATCAAAGGTGCGCACCCGGGAGCGCTACGAAGTGTGCTCCAAGGTGCGGCGTGCACGTTGTCGGAGCCCGGTTTGCCCCGGGTGCGCACCTCGCCTGCACCTTGGCCGGGGTGGGCACCTTGGCTGGGTTTGCCCAGGGTGCGCTCCGAAGCGGGGTTACTGGAGCGCCCCCTCTTTTTTTGTCAGAGCGTTTGGTTGGGTTTCTCGCATTGGCTCTTCCCAGGCCCGGTTGTTGGGTGCGCTCCCACCCTGGCGCGCACGAGGTTGGAAGTTGGGTTAATTGCCCGGGCGCGCACCTTCGCCAGGGTGGGCACCTTGGTGCGCACACCTTGGCTGGGCTGCGCACCAGGGCGGGCTCAAGATGGCACCAGCATTCCCTTTTTTTCACTATCTTTCAAAACGGAAATTTTAAAATCTCGTTTTTTTTTGCCTTTTATGGAAATTAGTGAAGGCATCGCATCAAAGGTGCGCACCTCGCTGCCCACCTTGGTGTGCTCCGAGGTGCCCACCACGGTGCGAACCCGGGAGCGCCCCGATGTGTGCTCCAAGGTGCGGCGTGCACGAAGTCGGACCCCGGTTTGCCCCGGGTGCGCACCTCGCGTGCACCTTGGTGCGCACACCTTGGCTGGGTTGCGCGCCCTGGTGGGCACCATGGTGCGCACCAAGGAGCGCTCCGAAGTGTGCTCCAAGGTGCGCCGTGCACGAAGTCGGAGCCCGGTTTGCCCCGGGTGCGCACCTTCGCCGCGGTGGGCACCATGGCGTGCACGAAGTCGGAGCCCGGTTTGCCCCGGGTGCGCACCTCGCGTGCACCTTCGCCGGGGTGGGCACCTTGGTGTGCAGACCTTGGCTGGGTTGCGCGCCCTGGTGGGCACCATGGTGCGCACCAAGGAGCGCTCCGAAGTGTGCTCCAAGGTGCGGCCTGCACGAAGTCGGAGCCCGGTTTGCCCCGGGTGTGCACCTCGGGTGGGCACCTTGGTGCGCATGCCTTGCCTGGGCTGCGCACCAGGGCGGGCTCAAGATGGCACCCGCGTTCCTTTTTTTTCACTATCTTTCAAAACGGAAATTTTAAAATCTCATTTTTTTTTGCCTTTTTCTGGAAATTAGTGAAGGCAGCGCATCAAAGGTGCGCAGCTCGCTGCCCACCACGGTGCGCAACGCCGGTGGGCACCCGGGAGTGCTTCGAAGTGTGCTCCAAGGTGCTGCGTGCACGTTGTCGGAGCCCGGTTTGCCCCGGGTGCGCACCTCGCGTGCACCTTCGTCGGGGTGGGCACCTTGGCTGGGTTTGCCCCGGCTGCGCTCCGAAGCGGGGTTATTGGAGCGCCGCCTCTTTTTTTGTCGGAGCGTTTGGTGGGGTTTCTCGCATTGGCTCTTCCCAGGCCCGGTTGCCACCCTGGCGCGCACGAAGTCGGAAGTAGGGTTAATTGCCCGGGTGCGCACCTTTGCCAGGGTGGGCACCTTGCCTGGGCTGCGCACCAGGGCGGGCTCAAGATGGCACCCGCGTTCCGTTTTTTTCACTATCTTTCAAAACGGAAATTTCAAAATCTCCTTTTTTTTTTGCCTTTTCTGGAAATTAGTGAAGGCAGCGCATCAAAGGTGCGCACCCGGGAGCGCTACGAAGTGTGCTCCAAGGTGCGGCGTGCACGTTGTCGGAGCCCGGTTTGCCTCGGGTGCGCACCTCGCCTGCACCTTGGCCGGGGTGGGCACCTTGGCTGGGTTTGCCCAGGGTGCGCTCCGGAGCGGGGTTACTGGAGCGCCCCCTCTTTTTTTGTCAGAGCGTTTGGTGGGGTTTCTCGCATTGGCTCTTCCCAGGCCCGGTTGTTGGGTGCGCTCCCACCCTGGCGCGCGCGAGGTTGGAAGTTGGGTTAATTGCCCGGGCGCGCACCTTCGCCAGGGTGGGCACCTTGGTGCGCACACCTTGGCTGGGCTGCGCACCAGGGCGGGCTCAAGATGGCACCAGCATTCCCTTTTTTTCACTATCTTTCAAAACGGAAATTTTAAAATCTCGTTTTTTTTTGCCTTTTATGGAAATTAGTGAAGGCATCGCATCAAAGGTGCGCACCTCGCTGCCCACCTTGGTGTGCTCCGAGGTGCCCACCACGGTGCGAACCCGGGAGCGCCCCGATGTGTGCTCCAAGGTGCGGCGTGCACGAAGTCGGACCCCGGTTTGCCCCGGGTGCGCACCTCGCGTGCACCTTGGTGCGCACACCTTGGCTGGGTTGCGCGCCCTGGTGGGCACCATGGTGCGCACCAAGGAGCGCTCCGAAGTGTGCTCCAAGGTGCGCCGTGCACGAAGTCGGAGCCCGGTTTGCCCCGGGTGCGCACCTCGCGTGCACCTTCGCCGCGGTGGGCACCATGGCGTGCACGAAGTCGGAGCCCGGTTTGCCCCGGGTGCGCACCTCGCGTGCACCTTCGCCGGGGTGGGCACCTTGGTGTGCAGACCTTGGCTGGGTTGCGCGCCCTGGTGGGCACCATGGTGCGCACCAAGGAGCGCTCCGAAGTGTGCTCCAAGGTGCGGCCTGCACGAAGTCGGAGCCCGGTTTGCCCCGGGTGTGCACCTCGGGTGGGCACCTTGGTGCGCATGCCTTGCCTGGGCTGCGCACCAGGGCGGGCTCAAGATGGCACCCGCGTTCCTTTTTTTTCACTATCTTTCAAAACGGAAATTTTAAAATCTCATTTTTTTTTGCCTTTTTCTGGAAATTAGTGAAGGCAGCGCATCAAAGGTGCGCAGCTCGCTGCCCACCACGGTGCGCAACGCCGGTGGGCACCCGGGAGTGCTTCGAAGTGTGCTCCAAGGTGCTGCGTGCACGTTGTCGGAGCCCGGTTTGCCCCGGGTGCGCACCTCGCGTGCACCTTCGTCGGGGTGGGCACCTTGGCTGGGTTTGCCCCGGCTGCGCTCCGAAGCGGGGTTATTGGAGCGCCGCCTCTTTTTTTGTCGGAGCGTTTGGTGGGGTTTCTCGCATTGGCTCTTCCCAGGCCCGGTTGCCACCCTGGCGCGCACGAAGTCGGAAGTAGGGTTAATTGCCCGGGTGCGCACCTTTGCCAGGGTGGGCACCTTGCCTGGGCTGCGCACCAGGGCGGGCTCAAGATGGCACCCGCGTTCCGTTTTTTTCACTATCTTTCAAAACGGAAATTTCAAAATCTCCTTTTTTTTTTGCCTTTTCTGGAAATTAGTGAAGGCAGCGCATCAAAGGTGCGCACCCGGGAGCGCTACGAAGTGTGCTCCAAGGTGCGGCGTGCACGTTGTCGGAGCCCGGTTTGCCCCGGGTGCGCACCTCGCCTGCACCTTGGCCGGGGTGGGCACCTTGGCTGGGTTTGCCCAGGGTGCGCTCCGGAGCGGGGTTACTGGAGCGCCCCCTCTTTTTTTGTCAGAGCGTTTGGTGGGGTTTCTCGCATTGGCTCTTCCCAGGCCCGGTTGTTGGGTGCGCTCCCACCCTGGCGCGCGCGAGGTTGGAAGTTGGGTTAATTGCCCGGGCGCGCACCTTCGCCAGGGTGGGCACCTTGGTGCGCACACCTTGGCTGGGCTGCGCACCAGGGCGGGCTCAAGATGGCACCAGCATTCCCTTTTTTTCACTATCTTTCAAAACGGAAATTTTAAAATCTCGTTTTTTTTTGCCTTTTATGGAAATTAGTGAAGGCATCGCATCAAAGGTGCGCACCTCGCTGCCCACCTTGGTGTGCTCCGAGGTGCCCACCACGGTGCGAACCCGGGAGCGCCCCGATGTGTGCTCCAAGGTGCGGCGTGCACGAAGTCGGACCCCGGTTTGCCCCGGGTGCGCACCTCGCGTGCACCTTGGTGCGCACACCTTGGCTGGGTTGCGCGCCCTGGTGGGCACCATGGTGCGCACCAAGGAGCGCTCCGAAGTGTGCTCCAAGGTGCGCCGTGCACGAAGTCGGAGCCCGGTTTGCCCCGGGTGCGCACCTCGCGTGCACCTTCGCCGCGGTGGGCACCATGGCGTGCACGAAGTCGGAGCCCGGTTTGCCCCGGGTGCGCACCTCGCGTGCACCTTCGCCGGGGTGGGCACCTTGGTGTGCAGACCTTGGCTGGGTTGCGCGCCCTGGTGGGCACCATGGTGCGCACCAAGGAGCGCTCCGAAGTGTGCTCCAAGGTGCGGCCTGCACGAAGTCGGAGTCCGGTTTGCCCCGGGTGCGCACCATGGCGTGCACGAAGTCGGAGCCCGGTTTGCCCCGGGTGCGCACCTCGCGTGCACCTTCGCCGGGGTGGGCACCTCGGCTGGTTTGCGCGCCCTGGTGCGCACCAAGGAGCGCTCCGAAGTGTGCTCCAAGGTGCGGCGTGCACGAAGTCGGAGCCCGGTTTGCCCCGGGTGCGCACCTCGCGTGCACCTTCGCCGCGGTGGGCACCTTGGCTGGGTTGGGCACCATTGAGCGCTCCGAAGTTTGCTCCAAGGTGCGCACCATGGCCCTCCAAGGTGCGCAGCATGGCGTGCACGAAGTCGGAGCCCGGTTTGCCCCGGGTGCGCACCTCGCGTGCACCTTCGCCAGGGTGGGCACCTCGGTGCGCACACCTTCTCAATGTTTTCTTGCCTTTTCTGGAAATTGGTGAAGGCAGCGCATCAAAGGTGCGCACCTCGGTGTGCTCTGAGGTGCGAACCCGAGAGCGCTTCGAGGTGCGCACGAAGTCAAAAGTCGGGTTAATTGCATTGTTTTCCCCGGGTGCGCTCCGAGGTGCGCAACATCGGTGCGCACCAAGGAGGGCTCCGAAGTGTGCTCCAAGGTGCGCACGATGGCGTGCACCTCTGGTGCGCACGATTCGGAGCTCGGTTTGCCCGGGGTGCGCACACCTTGGCTGGGTTGTGCACCTTTTGTGCGCTCCATGGTGCGTACGAAGTCGGAGCTCGGTTTGCCCCGGGTGCGCACCTTGATGCGCACGCCTTGGCTGGGCTGCGCACCTTGGTGGGCGCCTCCAAGGTGCGCACGAAGTCGAAGCTCGGTTTGCCCCGGGTGCGCACCTTGGTGGGCGCCATGGTGCACTCCGAGGTGCCCAAGATTGGTGCGCACCAAGGAGCGCTCCGAAGTGCGCTCCAAGGTGCGCAGGTGCGCGCGAAGTCGAAAGTTGGGTTAATTGTCCGGTTTGCCTCGGGTGCGCACCTTGCGTGCACCTTCGCCAGGGTGGGCGCCTTGGTGCGCACACCTTGGCTGGGCTGCGCACCCGGGCGCGCACACCTTGGCACCCGCGTTTCCTTCATTTTAAATTTTTTTTTTTTACAATCTCTCAAGTGGGAAATTCTATAATCTCAACTTTTTTTGCCTTTTCAGGAAACTTTTGAATGGAGCGCATCATTGGTGCGCTCCGAAGTGTGCTCCAAGGTGCGCACCTCTGGTGCGCTCCAAAGCTCTCTCCAGCTGCGTGCACCTGCCCCGGGCGCGCACCCGGCCCCGCCCAGCTTCGCTCACCTGTCCCGGGCGTCTGGTGCGGAACCTTAGAGTAAGAAACATCACCGTGCACCTTGGCCAACGTGCGCGACTCGACCGAGCGCGCACTGGCCGAGGTGCACACCGATTTCACCTGGGTGCGCGCGCAGCACCTCGGGCGCACCGGGGTGCGCGCACAACGCCCGGGTTGCACCGTGGCCTGTGTGCTCGGGGCGCCTCGGGTGCGCGCTCGGTGTCGCCCCGGCGCGCGCGGTAGTGCGGGCAACGCACCCCGGCCCGGCCCGGCCCCGACGAGAACGCAAACGGGCAAAAGGTTAATTCAAATAGCATTGCGACGCCCGGCGAAAAACTAAAAAAGGGTGCAACACCGGGACTTCCCGGGAGGTCACCCATCCCAGTACTACTCCGGCCCAAGCGCGCTTAACTGCGGAGTTCTGATGGGATCCGGTGCACTAACGCTGGTATGATCGCACCCGTTATGAGCTTGTCGCAGTGTGTACTTAGCAAACCGCGACCCACGTGCGAATCCACCCCGGCCACCCACCCCCGTCGAGGTGCACACCCTCCCTCGCGAAGTGCGCCCCGTTCGCCAAGTGTGAGCCCTGCCCGGGTGCACGCACCTTGCTAGGGCATCGGGTGTGCACCCGGCCCGGCCTACGTGCGTGCACCTGGACGGGGCGTCGTGTGCGTGCAGTGTCCCGTCTGCAACGCGGTGCCCACACACCACCTCGGGCGCAACGACCTGCGCTCACATGTGGGCCGAGTGCACCTTGGTGCATGTTCGGGGCGCCTCGGGTGCACGCTCGATCTTGCCCCGGTGCACCAAGGCGCTCGGTTTGCCCCGGGTGCGCACTTGGTGCAAGGTGGGCACCCAAAATAGGGATCAAGCACCAAAACACAAGTTTCGGGATGCAAAATGGGACCCAAGGACCACAAATGCGTTCCAAGACCCATGATGGGTCCACGAGAACAAAAATGTGTTCCGAGACTTAATAAACAAATATTGGGTTTTAGGAGAAGAAACATGCTCTGATGCCCAAAACGAGAATCGACCCCGAAAAGGCCACAGGCCAAAAGTGGGATGCGAGACAAAAAAAAATGGGACCCGAGGACCAAAATTGGGTTCCCAGGTCGAAGACAGGGCAACCGGACAAGAAACGACCTCTAAGGCTCGAAATGAGTCCCGACGACTAAAACTTGACAAGAAGCACCCATCAGGCACCCAACTCGACACCCATGGGATGCCGACCCACCCGGGCTTCCACCTAGCACACCTTGGCACCCACCCACCCTCACACCCAACCTCGCACCCAACTTAGCACCTTTGAACCCACATTGGCACTCACCCTGACCCTGGCACCTTGGAACCCACATTGGCACTCACCTTGACCCTGGCACCCACCTTTGCACTCACCTTGGGACCCACCCTGGCTCCCACCTCGGCACCCACCCAGACACCCACCTTGGTTCCTTGGCACCCACCTTGGATCCTTGGCACCCACCCCGACACCCACCTTGGCACGCAACTTGGCTACTTGCCACCCACCTTGGCTCCTTGAAGCCCACCCCGACAACCACCCCGTGACCTACCCTGGCTAGGGTTGGTGCACACCCACCCTGGTGCCCACCTTGGCACCCACCCTATGACCCACCTTGGCACGCACCTTAGTACCCACCCCGTTACCCACCCTAGGACCCACCCCGTGACCCACCTTGGCCAGGGTGGGTGCACCCACCCTGGTGCCCACCTTGGCACCCACCCATCCTAGCACCCAGCCTGTGACCGGGCTTGGAACCCAACCTTGCACCCGTCTTGGCCAGTGTGGGTGCGCACCCATCCTGGCACCCACGTTGTGACACACCCTTTAACCCACGCACCCTAGCACCCACGTTGGCACCCACCTTGGAACCCAACTTGGCACCCACCTCGGCACCCACCTTGACACTTGTGGACCCACCTTGCCACTCACCCTAGCATCGACCCATCCTAGCACCCACCCTGGCACCTTTGCACCCTAGCACTCACCCATCCTAGCACCTAACCTGTGACCCACCTTGACACTCACCCTCGCACCCACCTTGGAACCCAACCTAGCACCCACCCACCCTGACACCAACCCTAGCACCTACCCACCCTTGCACCCACCCTGTGACCCATCTTGGCACCCACCCATCCTACCACTCAACCTATCACCCACCTTCTCACCCACCTTGGCATCCACCTTAGCACCCACCCACACTGGCACCTTGGCACCCACCTCGGGCAAGGTGGGTGCACACCCACCCTGGCACCCAATTTAGAACCCACCGAGCATGTTACCCACCTTGGCACCCACATTGCAGCCCACCCTAGTACCCACCCTATGACCCACATTGGCATCCACACCCTAGCACCCAGGCACCTCGACACCCGCCTTGACACCCACCCTAGCACTGAACCTGTGACCCACCTTGGAACTCACCCTAGAACCCACCCACCCTGTGAACCACCTTGGCATCCACCTTAGCACCCACCCACCTTGGCACCCACTCTAGCACTCACCCATCCTAACACCCAACTTGTTACCCACCTTGGCACCCGCCCTCGCGTCCACCTTGAAACCCACCCTAGCACCCACCCACGCAGGAGCCCACCTTGGCACCCAACCTAACACCCACGCATCCTGGCACCCAACTTGTGACCCACCTTGGAACCCACCCTAGTACCCACCTTTGAACCCACTATATCACCAACCCACCTTGGCACCCACCCTATGACCCTCTTTGGAATCCACCCTAGCACGCACCCACCCTGGCACCCACCATGGAGCGCACCCTAGCACCCACCCACCTCGGCACGCACCTCAACACCCACCTTGGTGTGCGCACTGCGCCAACCTCTCAAAGACCCTATGTGGTGCGCTCCAAAGTGTACACCTTTGGTGCGCTCCAAGGTGCGCACCTTTGGTGCACACCAAAGTGTGCACCGAGGTGAGCACCAAAGTGCACTCCAGGGTGCACACCAAGGCGCGCACCTTTGGTGCGGTCAATGCAAACGAATTCGGAAGTTGGGGTCGATGTCGTAATCGCTGCTGCAGACTACACGTATGAGAATCGGACAAATAGCTTTATATAGGGGAGGTGTTGCGTTTGATGGGTCGACTCCCCTGGTTGTGTGCACTGCACCAACTTCAAAGACCCTGTCTTGTTTAAGAAGTCAAAAGTTGGGGTGGATGTCCTAATCATTGCTGCAGTCTACGCATGTATGAGAATCAGACAAATAGCTTATATAGGGGAGGTGTTGCATTCGGTGGGTTGACTCCCCTGGTTGTGCGCACTGCGCCAACCTCAAAGACCTTGTTTTCGTTTAGAAGCCGAAAGTTGGGGTCGATGTCCTAATTGCTCTTGCAGGCTACGCATGTATGAGAATCAGACAAATAGCTTATATAGGGGAGGTGTTGGGTTTGATGGGTCGACTCCCCTGGTTGTGCGCATTGCGCCAACCTCAAAGACCCTGCATTGCGGATGAAGTCGAAAGTCAGAGTTTGGTGTGCTACAAGGTGTGGTCGAAGGTGCTCACCTAGGTGTGCACCTTTGGAGCGCAGGAAAAGTGCCCTCCAAAAGTGCGCACCTTTGGAGTGCACAAAAGTGCCCTCCAAAAGTGCGCACCTTTGGAGCGCAGAAAAGTGCCCTCCAAAAAGTGCCCTCCAAAAGTGCGCACCTTTGGAGCGCAGAAAAGTGCCCTCCAAAAAGTGCCCTCCAAAAGTGCGCACCTTTGGAGCGCAGAAAAGTGCCCTCCAAAAAGTGCCCTCCAAAAGTGCGCACCTTTGGAGCGCAGAAAAGTGCCCTCCAAAAAGTGCCCTCCAAAAGTGCGCACCTTTGGAGCGCAGAAAAGTGCCCTCCAAAAAGTGCCCTCCAAAAGTGCGCACCTTTGGAGCGCAGAAAAGTGCCCTCCAAAAAGTGCCCTCCAAAAGTGCGCACCTTTGGAGCGCAGAAAAGTGCCCTCCAAAAAGTGCCCTCCAAAAGTGCGCACCTTTGGAGCGCAGAAAAGTGCCCTCCAAAAAGTGCCCTCCAAAAGTGCGCACCTTTGGAGCGCAGAAAAGTGCCCTCCAAAAAGTGCCCTCCAAAAGTGCGCACTTTTGGTGCGCACCAAAAGTGCGCACTTTTGGTGCGCACCAAAAGTGCGCACTTTTGGTGCGCACCAAGGCGCTGGTTCGGTCGTTGCAGGCGAGTTCGGAAGTTGGGGTCGATGTCCTGAGCGGAGGTGCAAACTACACAGGTGTCGGAATCGGACAAATAGCTTATATAGGGGAGGTGTATGCTTCGATGGGTCGACTCCCCAGGTTGAGCGCACCGCGCCAACCTCAAAGACCCTACGGTATGGATGAAGTCGGAAGTTGGGTCCGATGACCGATTCGATTAGTAGGTATGCTCATGAGGTCGGAATTTGGGTCCGATGACCTGCCATGTGTAGGAAGGCGAATGTTGGCACTGTGCGTTGCAAGGTGCACACCAAGGCGCTGGTGCGGTCTTTTTAGTCGAGTTCGGAAGTTGGGGTCGATGTCCTGATCGGAGGTGCAAGCTACACAGGTGTGGGAATCGGACAAATAGCTTATATAGGGGAGGTGTATGCTTCGTTGGGTCGACTCCCCGAGTTGAGCGCACCGCGCCAACCTCAAAGACCCTACGGTATGGATGAAGTCGGAAGTTGGGTCCGATGACCGATTCGATATGTAGGCATACTCGCGAGGTCGGAATTTGGGTCCGATGACCTGCCATGTTGAGGAAGGCGAATGTTGGCACTGTGCGTTGCAAGGTGCGCACCAAGGCGCTGGTTCGGTCGTTGCAGGCGAGTTCGGAAGTTGGGGTCGATGTCCTGATCGGAGGTGCAAACTACACAGGTGTGGGAATCGGACAAATAGCTTATATAGGGGAGGTGTATGCTTCGTTGGGTCGACTCCCCGGGTTGAGCGCACCGCGCCAACCTCAAAGACCCTACGGTATGGATGAAGTCGGAAGTTGGGTCCGATGACCGATTCGATATGTAGGCATACTCGCGAGGTCGGAATTTGGGTCCGATGACCTGCCATGTGCAGGAAGGCGAATGTTGGGACTGTGCGTCGCAAGGTGCGCACCAAGGCGCTGGTGCCGTCGTTGCAGTCGAGTTCGGAAGTTGGGGTCGATGTCCTGGTCAGAGGTGCAAACTACACAGGTGTGGGAATCGGACAAATAGCTTATATAGGGGAGGTGTATGCTTCGATGGGTCGACTCCCCGGGTTGAGCGCACCGCGCCAACCTCAGAGACCCTACAGTATGGATGAAGTCGGAAGTTGGGTCCGATGACCGATTCGATACGTATGCATATTCGCGAGGTCTGAATTTGTGTCCGATGACCTGCCATGCGCAGGAAGGCGGAATTTGGGTCCGATGACCGAGTTGATGGCGTGCCATGCGCAGAAAGGCGGAATTTGGGTCCGATGACCGAGTTGATGTTGATGGCCCGCCATGCATAGGAAGGCGGAATTTGGGTCCGATGACCGATTTGAAGGCGTGCCATACGCAGAAAGGCGGAGTTTGGGTCCGATGACCGAGTTGATATTGATGGCCCGCCATGCGCAGGAAGGCAGAATTTGGGTCCGATGACCTGACATACGCATGGAGTCCGACTCGGGGGCCGATGTTCGATTCGATGACTTGCATTGTGGGTAAAGTCGGAAGTTGTGGTCTTTGACCCGATTCGATGACCAGACTTCGGCTGCTTGAGAATCGGACAAATAACTTATATAGGGGAGGTAGTGTTCTCGAGCATCCTCCCCCCGTGCCCGTTTATGTCGATTGAT
The DNA here is from genome assembly GCF_030272615.1 of Cryptomeria japonica. Taxonomy (NCBI): domain Eukaryota; kingdom Viridiplantae; phylum Streptophyta; class Pinopsida; order Cupressales; family Cupressaceae; genus Cryptomeria; species Cryptomeria japonica. Next base: position 660,808 of record NW_026728842.1, on the reverse strand, counting down.
GCTGGTGCTCTACTGGTTGGAGAGCTCGGATGCAAAAATCTTGCACCAGGATTTATCGATTGTGATGGACACGGCAAGTCTCCTGATTGCTATGCAGGAGCTCATCGTGAATCTCTATGCGGCCTTGGTATGGACTCGACCTGCGGAATGGTTCGGCAATGGTAGTCGCTCCAACACGTCCTTGCAGTGGCCACAGAGGTGATTCAACTAGAGCTCCAGTCTAGCTTTTGGGTTGCTTGGCGGACTGGTATAGCCGCGATCGAGTTCCGGCCATGAACGTTTTAGATAGCTCTTGGGCTTTCTGGGACGGAAGTCGGAAGTTTGGGCTGTTGTCCGATTTGATGACCATTCTTCGGATGTGTGAGAATCGGACAAATAACTTATATAGGGGACTGTGTTGTCTCACGCAGCCCCCTCCGTGCCCCTCTATCTCGACCGATGTTGGTGCTTGAAAGGGTTGGGATCGCTCGGATTTATAAACGTGCACCACCATTTGTCGAGTGTGAGGGACGCGGCAGGTCTCCTAAATGCTATGCGGGCGCTCTCTGAGAATCTCTATCCGGCCTCGACACAAACTAGTCTTGCTGAATGGTTTGGCACTGGTAGTCGATCTAACACGTCGTTGTTGTGGCCGCCTAGGCGATTCGATTCGAGCCCCCGTCTAGCTTTTGGGTTGCTTGGCGGATTTTGCCCTATCCGCAAGTGAGCTCGGTCCCTAAACGTTCGAGAAACCTGATTGCTATGTGCCGACTCTCTTTCTTGCGAGCCTCCATCTAGCTTTTGGGTCTCTACGGAACGGAAGTCGGAATCTGGGACCGTTGTTTGATTCGACGAGGCAGACTACGGTTGTGCGAGAATCGGACAAATAACTTATATAGGGGAGGTGTTGACTGGAGCATTCTCCCCCGTGCCCCTCTAACTCGACCAATGCTGGCGCTCGAACGGTGGTAGCGCTCGGATTTTCATTGAGCGCCAGCATTGGTCGATTTAGAGGGGCATGCGAGATTCCCGAATGCTATGCGAGGGCTCTAACGGAAATGTCTATTGGTTTCGGTATGGATGCAATTGCGAGTGGTTCGGCAAAGGTAGTCGTTCCGATGCGTCCATGTCGTGGCCAAATCGATAATTCGATTTGAGCCCTCGTATAGCATTTGGGTCTCTCGATGTGATTCCGCATTCCAGTCCCTTTGGGCACTGCTTGAGCCGCATCCCAGGGGGTTCCCTTCCCAATAATCTGCCTCGCAACCCGATTGCTATGCGGTGAGGCTCCTCGGCCGCCTCGGAACTATCTGTGTATCAGACGCATCGCGGGATAAGGGGTTGGCAACGGTAGTCGCCCCAAGCGCGTCCGATGCTTGGACCATTCCGAGGCGGCCCTGAAGCCTCTTCCGTCTAGCCGTTGGGTCCTTCTCGCCGCATCCCTCGCCTCGCACCCCGATTGCTATGCGGTGAGGCTCCTCGGCCGCCTTGGAACTATCTGTGTATCGGACGCGTCGCGGGATAAGGGGTTGTCACTGGTAGTCGCCCCAAGCGCGTCCGATGCTTGGACCATTCCGAGGCGGCCCTGAAGCCTCTTCCGTCTAGCCGTTGGGTCCTTCTCGCCGCATCCCTCGCCTCGCACCCCGATTGCTATGCGGTGAGGCTCCTCGGCCGCCTTGGAACTATCTGTGTATCGGACGCGTCGCGGGATAAGGGGTTGTCACTGGTAGTCGCCCCAAGCGCGTCCGATGCTTGGACCATTCCGAGGCGGCCCTGAAGCCTCTTCCGTCTAGCCGTTGGGTCCTTCTCGCCGCATCCCTCGCCTCGCACCCCGATTGCTATGCGGTGAGGCTCCTCGGCCGCCTTGGAACTATCTGTGTATCAGACGCGTCGCGGGATAAGGGGTTGTCACTGGTAGTCGCCCCAAGCGCGTCCGATGCTTGGACCATTCCGAGGCGGCCCTGAAGCCTCTTCCGTCTAGCCGTTGGGTCCTTCTCGCCGCATCCCTCGCCTCGCACCCCGATTGCTATGCGGTGAGGCTCCTCGGCCGCCTTGGAACTATCTGTGTATCGGACGCGTCGCGGGATAAGGGGTTGTCACTGGTAGTCGCCCCAAGCGCGTCCGATGCTTGGACCATTCCGAGGCGGCCCTGAAGCCTCTTCCGTCTAGCCGTTGGGTCCTTCTCGCCGCATCCCTCGCCTCGCACCCCGATTGCTATGCGGTGAGGCTCCTCGGCCGCCTTGGAACTATCTGTGTATCGGACGCGTCGCGGGATAAGGGGTTGTCACTGGTAGTCGCCCCAAGCGCGTCCGATGCTTGGACCATTCCGAGGCGGACCTGAAGCCTCTTCCCTCTAGCCGTTGGGGCTTTCTCGCCGCATCCCTCGCCTCGCACCCCGATTGCTATGCTGTGAGGCTCCTCGGCCGCCTCGGAACTATCTGTGTATCGGACGCATCGCGGGATAAGGGGTTGGCAGTGGTAGTCGCCCCAAGCGCGTCCGATGCTTGGACCATTCCGAGGCGGCCCTGAAGCCTCTTTCGTCAGCCGTTGGGGCCATCTCGCCGCATCCCCCACCTCGCACCACGATTGCTATGCTGTGAGGCTCCTCGGCCGCCTCGGAACTATCTGTGTATCGGACGCATCGCGGGATAAGGGGTTGGCAGTGGTAGTCGCCCCAAGCGCGTCCGATGCTTGGACTATTCCGAGGCGGCCCTGCAGCCTCTTCCGTGTAGCCTTTGGGGCCATCTCGCCGCATCCCTCGCCTCGCACCCCGATTGCTATGCGGTGAGGCTCATCGGCCGCCTGGGAACTATCTTCGTATCGGACGCATCGCGGGATAAGGGGTTGTCACTGGTAGTCGCCCCAAGCGCGTCCGATGCTTGGACTATTCCGAGGCGGCCCTGCAGCCTCTTCCGTCTAGCCGTTGGGGCCATCTCGCCGCATCCCCCACCTCCTCGGCTGCCTCGGAACTATCTGTGTATCGGACGCATCGCGGGATAAGGGGTTGGCAGTGGTAGTCGCCCCAAGCGCGTCCGATGCTTGGACTATTCCGAGGCGGCCCTGCAGCCTCTTCCGTCTAGCCTTTGGGGCCATCTCGCCGCATCCCTCACCTCGCACCCCGATTGCTATGCAGTGAGGCTCCTCGGCCGCCTGGGAACTATCTTCGTATCGGACGCATCGCGGGATAAGGGGTTGTCACTGGTAGTCGCCCCAAGGACGTCCGATGCTTGGACTATTCCGAGGCGGCCCTGCAGCCTCTTCCGTCTAGCCGTTGGGGCCATCTCGCCGCATCCCCCACCTCCTCGGCTGCCTCGGAACTATCTTCGTATCGGACGCATCGCGGGATAAGGGGTTGGCAGTGGTAGTCACCCCAAGCGCGTCCGATGCTTGGACTATTCCGAGGCGGCCCTGCAGCCTCTTCCGTCTAGCCTTTGGGGCCATCTCGCCGCATCCCTCGCCTCGCACCCCGATTGCTATGCGGTGAGGCTCCTCGGCCGCCTGGGAACTATCTTCGTATCGGACGCATCGCGGGATAAGGGGTTGTCACTGGTAGTCGCCCCAAGCGCGTCCGATGCTTGGACTATTCCGAGGCGGCCCTGCAGCCTCTTTCGTCTAACCGTTGGGGCCATCTCGCCGCATCCCCCACCTCGCACCCCGATTGCTATGCGGTGAGGCTCCTCGGCCGCCTTGGAACTATCTTCGTATCGGACGCATCGCGGGATAAGGGGTTGTCACTGGTAGTCGCCCCAAGCTGCGTCCGATGCTTGGACTATTCCGAGGCGGCCCTGTGGCCTCTTCCGTCTAGCCGTTGGGGCCATCTCGCCGCATCCCCCACCTCGCACCCCGATTGCTATGCGGTGAGGCTCCTCGGCCGCCTTGGAACTATCTTCGTATCGGACGCATCGCGAGATAAGGGGTTGTCACTGGTAGTCGCCCCAAGCACGTCCGATGCTTGGACTATTCCGAGGCGGCCCTGCAGCCTCTTCCATCTAGCCGTTGGGGCCATCTCGCCGCATCCCCCACCTCGCACCCCGATTGCTATGCGGTGAGGCTCCTCGACCGCCTTGGAACTATCTTCGTATCGGACGCATCGCGGGATAAGGGGTTGTCACTGGTAGTCGCCCCAAGCGCGTTCGATGCTTGGACTATTCCGAGGCGGCCCTGCAGCCTCTTCCGTCTAGCCGTTGGGGCCATCTCGCCGCATCCCCCACCTCGCACCCCGATTGCTATGCGGTGAGGCTCCTCGGCCGCCTTGGAACTATCTTCGTATCGGACGCATCGCGGGATAAGGGGTTGTCACTGGTAGTCGCCCCAAGCGCGTCCGATGCTTGGACTATTCCGAGGCGGCCCTGTGGCCTCCTCCGTCTAGCCGTTGGGGCCATCTCGCCGCATCCCCCCCCTTGCACCCGGATTGCTATGCGGTGAGGCTCCGATGCTTGGACTATTTCGAGGCGGCCCTGTGGCCTCTTCCGTCTAGCCGTTGGGGCCATCTCGCCGCATCCCCCCCCTTGCACCCGGATTGCTATGCGGTGAGGCTCCTGGGCCACCTTGGAACTATCTTCGTATCGGACGCATCGCGGGATAAGGGGTTGTCACTGGTAGTCGCCCCAAGCGCGTCCGATGCTTGGACTATTCCGAGGCGGCCCTGCAGCCTCTTTCGTCTAGCCGTTTGGGCCATCTCGCCGCATCCCCCACCTCGCACCCCGATTGCTATGCGGTGAGGCTCCTCGACCGCCTTGGAACTATCTTCGTATCGGACGCATCGCAGGATAAGGGGTTGTCACTGGTAGTCGCCCCAAGCGCGTCCGATGCTTGGACTATTCCGAGGCGGCCCTGCAGCCTCTTCCGTCTAGCCGTTGGGGCCATCTCGCCGCATCCCCCACCTCGCACCCCGATTGCTATGCGGTGATGCTCCTCGGCCGCTTTGGAACCATCTTCGAATCGGACGCATCGCGGGATAAGGGGTTGTCACTGGTAGTCGCCCCAAGCGCGTCCGATGCTTGGACCATTCCGAGGCGGCCCTGAAGCCTCTTCCGTCTAGCCGTTGGGGCCATCCGTCGCCTCGCACCCCCGATTGCTATGCGGTGAGGCTCCTCGGCCGCCTTGGAACCGTCTTCGTATCGGACGCATCGCGGGATAAGGGGTTGTCACTGGTAGTCGCCCCAAGCGCGTCCGATGCTCGGACCATTCCGAGGCGGCCCTGAAGCCTCTTCCGTCTAGCCATTGGGGCCATCTCGCCGCATCCGTCGCCTCGCACCCCCGATTGCTATGCGGTGAGGCTCCTCGGCCGCCTTGCAACCTTCTGTGTATCGGACGCATCGCGGGATAAGGGGTTGGCACTGGTAGTCGCCCCAAGCGCGTCCGATGCTTGGACCATACCGAGGTGGCCCTGAAGCCTCTTCCGTGTAGCCGTTGGGGCCTTCCCGCCCCATCCCTCGCCTCGCACCCCGATTGATATGCGGTGAGGCTCCTCGGCCGCGTTGGAACTATCTGTGTATCGGACGCATCGCGGGATAAGGGGTTGGCACTGGTAGTCGTCCCAATCGCGTCCGATGCTTGGACCATTCCGAGGCGGCCCTGCAGCCTCTTCCTAGTCGTCGGGGCCTTCCCGGCGCATCCTTCGCCTCGCATCCCGATTCCTATGCGGTGAGTCTTCTCGGCCGCCGCGGAACTATACCTGTTATCGCTACTGCATCCTTCGGCTGGTAACCTCCTCTGCCGCCTTGGAACGTTCTCTTTGTCGGACGCGTCGCGGGATAAGGGGTTGGCACTGGTAGTCGCCCCAAGCGCGCCTGATGCATAGACCGCTCCGAGTCGACCTTGCTTTCA
>NW_026728842.1:625000-645000 GCF_030272615.1 Cryptomeria japonica | reverse complement strand
CCCGGTTGTTGGGTGCGCACCCACCCTGGCGTGCACGAAATCGGAAGTTGGGTTAATTGCCCGGTTTGCCTCGAGTGCGCACCTTCGCCAGGGCGGGCTCAAGATGGCACCCGCGTTCCGTTTTTTTCACTATCTTTCAAAACGGAAATTTTAAAATCTCGTTTTTTTTTTTTTTTTGCCTTTTCTGGAAATTAGTGAAGGCAGCGCATCAAAGGTGCGCAATGCTGGTGCGAACCCGGGAGCGCTCCGATGTGTGCTCCAAGGTGCGGCGTGCACGAAGTCCGAGCCCGGTTTGCCCCGGGTGCGCACCTCGCGTGCACCTTCGCCGGGGTGAGCACCTTGGTGTGCAGACCTTGGCTGGGTTGCGCGCCCTGGTGCGCACCAAGGAGCGCTCTGAAGTGTGCTCCAAGGTGCGGCGTGCACGAAGTCGGAGCCCGGTTTGCCCCGGGTGTGCACCTCGCGTGCACCTTCGCTGCGGTGGGCACCTTGGCTGGGTTGCGCGCCTTGGTGGGCACCATGCAGTGCACGAAGTCGGAGCCCGGATTGCCCCGGGCGCGCACCTCCGCCAGGGTGGGCACCTTGGTGCGCACAACTTGCCTGGGCTGCGCACCAGGAAGGGCTCAAGATGGCACCCGCGTTCCGTTTTTTTCACTATCTTTCAGAACGGAAATTTTAAAATCTCGTTTTTTTTTGCCTTTTCTGGAAATTAGTGAAGGCAGCGCATCAAAGGTGCGCAACGCTGGTGCGAACCTGGGAGCGCTCCGATGTGTGCTCCAAGGTGCGGCGTGCACGAAGTCGGAGCCCGGTTTGCCCCGGGTGCGCACCTCGCGTGCACCTTCGCCGGGGTGGGCACCTTGGTGTGCAGACCTTGGCTGGGTTGCGCGCCCTGGTGGGCACCATGGTGCGCACCAAGGAGCGCTCCGAAGTGTGCTCCAAGGTGCGGCCTGCACGAAGTCGGAGCCCGGTTTGCCCCGGGTGTGCACCTCGGGTGGGCACCTTGGTGCGCATGCCTTGCCTGGGCTGCGCACCAGGGCGGGCTCAAGATGGCACCCGCGTTCCTTTTTTTTCACTATCTTTCAAAACGGAAATTTTAAAATCTCATTTTTTTTTGCCTTTTTCTGGAAATTAGTGAAGGCAGCGCATCAAAGGTGCGCACCTCGCTGCCCACCACGGTGCGCAACGCCGGTGGGCACCCGGGAGTGCTTCGAAGTGTGCTCCAAGGTGCTGCGTGCACGTTGTCGGAGCCCGGTTTGCCCCGGGTGCGCACCTCGCGTGCACCTTCGTCGGGGTGGGCACCTTGGCTGGGTTTGCCCCGGCTGCGCTCCGAAGCGGGGTTATTGGAGCGCCGCCTCTTTTTTTGTCGGAGCGTTTGGTGGGGTTTCTCGCACTGGCTCTTCCCAGGCCCGGTTGCCACCCTGGCGCGCACGAAGTCGGAAGTAGGGTTAATTGCCCGGGTGCGCACCTTTGCCAGGGTGGGCACCTTGCCTGGGCTGCGCACCAGGGCGGGCTCAAGATGGCACCCGCGTTCCGTTTTTTTCACTATCTTTCAAAACGGAAATTTCAAAATCTCCTTTTTTTTTTGCCTTTTCTGGAAATTAGTGAAGGCAGCGCATCAAAGGTGCGCACCCGGGAGCGCTACGAAGTGTGCTCCAAGGTGCGGCGTGCACGTTGTCGGAGCCCGGTTTGCCCCAGGTGCGCACCTCGCCTGCACCTTGGCCGGGGTGGGCACCTTGGCTGGGTTTGCCCAGGGTGCGCTCCGAAGCGGGGTTACTGGAGCGCCCCCTCTTTTTTTGTCAGAGCGTTTGGTTGGGTTTCTCGCATTGGCTCTTCCCAGGCCCGGTTGTTGGGTGCGCTCCCACCCTGGCGCGCGCGAGGTTGGAAGTTGGGTTAATTGCCCGGGCGCGCACCTTCGCCAGGGTGGGCACCTTGGTGCGCACACCTTGGCTGGGCTGCGCACCAGGGCGGGCTCAAGATGGCACCAGCATTCCCTTTTTTTCACTATCTTTCAAAACGGAAATTTTAAAATCTCGTTTTTTTTTGCCTTTTATGGAAATTAGTGAAGGCATCGCATCAAAGGTGCGCACCTCGCTGCCCACCTTGGTGTGCTCCGAGGTGCCCACCACGGTGCGAACCCGGGAGCGCCCCGATGTGTGCTCCAAGGTGCGGCGTGCACGAAGTCGGACCCCGGTTTGCCCCGGGTGCGCACCTCGCGTGCACCTTGGTGCGCACACCTTGGCTGGGTTGCGCGCCCTGGTGGGCACCATGGTGCGCACCAAGGAGCGCTCCGAAGTGTGCTCCAAGGTGCGCCGTGCACGAAGTCGGAGCCCGGTTTGCCCCGGGTGCGCACCTCGCGTGCACCTTCGCCGCGGTGGGCACCATGGCGTGCACGAAGTCGGAGCCCGGTTTGCCCCGGGTGCGCACCTCGCGTGCACCTTCGCCGGGGTGGGCACCTTGGTGTGCAGACCTTGGCTGGGTTGCGCGCCCTGGTGGGCACCATGGTGCGCACCAAGGAGCGCTCCGAAGTGTGCTCCAAGGTGCGGCCTGCACGAAGTCGGAGCCCGGTTTGCCCCGGGTGTGCACCTCGGGTGGGCACCTTGGTGCGCATGCCTTGCCTGGGCTGCGCACCAGGGCGGGCTCAAGATGGCACCCGCGTTCCTTTTTTTTCACTATCTTTCAAAACGGAAATTTTAAAATCTCATTTTTTTTTGCCTTTTTCTGGAAATTAGTGAAGGCAGCGCATCAAAGGTGCGCAGCTCGCTGCCCACCACGGTGCGCAACGCCGGTGGGCACCCGGGAGTGCTTCGAAGTGTGCTCCAAGGTGCTGCGTGCACGTTGTCGGAGCCCGGTTTGCCCCGGGTGCGCACCTCGCGTGCACCTTCGTCGGGGTGGGCACCTTGGCTGGGTTTGCCCCGGCTGCGCTCCGAAGCGGGGTTATTGGAGCGCCGCCTCTTTTTTTGTCGGAGCGTTTGGTGGGGTTTCTCGCATTGGCTCTTCCCAGGCCCGGTTGCCACCCTGGCGCGCACGAAGTCGGAAGTAGGGTTAATTGCCCGGGTGCGCACCTTTGCCAGGGTGGGCACCTTGCCTGGGCTGCGCACCAGGGCGGGCTCAAGATGGCACCCGCGTTCCGTTTTTTTCACTATCTTTCAAAACGGAAATTTCAAAATCTCCTTTTTTTTTTGCCTTTTCTGGAAATTAGTGAAGGCAGCGCATCAAAGGTGCGCACCCGGGAGCGCTACGAAGTGTGCTCCAAGGTGCGGCGTGCACGTTGTCGGAGCCCGGTTTGCCTCGGGTGCGCACCTCGCCTGCACCTTGGCCGGGGTGGGCACCTTGGCTGGGTTTGCCCAGGGTGCGCTCCGGAGCGGGGTTACTGGAGCGCCCCCTCTTTTTTTGTCAGAGCGTTTGGTGGGGTTTCTCGCATTGGCTCTTCCCAGGCCCGGTTGTTGGGTGCGCTCCCACCCTGGCGCGCGCGAGGTTGGAAGTTGGGTTAATTGCCCGGGCGCGCACCTTCGCCAGGGTGGGCACCTTGGTGCGCACAGCTTGGCTGGGCTGCGCACCAGGGCGGGCTCAAGATGGCACCAGCATTCCCTTTTTTTCACTATCTTTCAAAACGGAAATTTTAAAATCTCGTTTTTTTTTGCCTTTTATGGAAATTAGTGAAGGCATCGCATCAAAGGTGCGCACCTCGCTGCCCACCTTGGTGTGCTCCGAGGTGCCCACCACGGTGCGAACCCGGGAGCGCCCCGATGTGTGCTCCAAGGTGCGGCGTGCACGAAGTCGGACCCCGGTTTGCCCCGGGTGCGCACCTCGCGTGCACCTTGGTGCGCACACCTTGGCTGGGTTGCGCGCCCTGGTGGGCACCATGGTGCGCACCAAGGAGCGCTCCGAAGTGTGCTCCAAGGTGCGCCGTGCACGAAGTCGGAGCCCGGTTTGCCCCGGGTGCGCACCTCGCGTGCACCTTCGCCGCGGTGGGCACCATGGCGTGCACGAAGTCGGAGCCCGGTTTGCCCCGGGTGCGCACCTCGCGTGCACCTTCGCCGGGGTGGGCACCTTGGTGTGCAGACCTTGGCTGGGTTGCGCGCCCTGGTGGGCACCATGGTGCGCACCAAGGAGCGCTCCGAAGTGTGCTCCAAGGTGCGGCCTGCACGAAGTCGGAGCCCGGTTTGCCCCGGGTGTGCACCTCGGGTGGGCACCTTGGTGCGCATGCCTTGCCTGGGCTGCGCACCAGGGCGGGCTCAAGATGGCACCCGCGTTCCTTTTTTTTCACTATCTTTCAAAACGGAAATTTTAAAATCTCATTTTTTTTTGCCTTTTTCTGGAAATTAGTGAAGGCAGCGCATCAAAGGTGCGCAGCTCGCTGCCCACCACGGTGCGCAACGCCGGTGGGCACCCGGGAGTGCTTCGAAGTGTGCTCCAAGGTGCTGCGTGCACGTTGTCGGAGCCCGGTTTGCCCCGGGTGCGCACCTCGCGTGCACCTTCGTCGGGGTGGGCACCTTGGCTGGGTTTGCCCCGGCTGCGCTCCGAAGCGGGGTTATTGGAGCGCCGCCTCTTTTTTTGTCGGAGCGTTTGGTGGGGTTTCTCGCATTGGCTCTTCCCAGGCCCGGTTGCCACCCTGGCGCGCACGAAGTCGGAAGTAGGGTTAATTGCCCGGGTGCGCACCTTTGCCAGGGTGGGCACCTTGCCTGGGCTGCGCACCAGGGCGGGCTCAAGATGGCACCCGCGTTCCGTTTTTTTCACTATCTTTCAAAACGGAAATTTCAAAATCTCCTTTTTTTTTTGCCTTTTCTGGAAATTAGTGAAGGCAGCGCATCAAAGGTGCGCACCCGGGAGCGCTACGAAGTGTGCTCCAAGGTGCGGCGTGCACGTTGTCGGAGCCCGGTTTGCCCCGGGTGCGCACCTCGCCTGCACCTTGGCCGGGGTGGGCACCTTGGCTGGGTTTGCCCAGGGTGCGCTCCGGAGCGGGGTTACTGGAGCGCCCCCTCTTTTTTTGTCAGAGCGTTTGGTGGGGTTTCTCGCATTGGCTCTTCCCAGGCCCGGTTGTTGGGTGCGCTCCCACCCTGGCGCGCGCGAGGTTGGAAGTTGGGTTAATTGCCCGGGCGCGCACCTTCGCCAGGGTGGGCACCTTGGTGCGCACACCTTGGCTGGGCTGCGCACCAGGGCGGGCTCAAGATGGCACCAGCATTCCCTTTTTTTCACTATCTTTCAAAACGGAAATTTTAAAATCTCATTTTTTTTTGCCTTTTATGGAAATTAGTGAAGGCATCGCATCAAAGGTGCGCACCTCGCTGCCCACCTTGGTGTGCTCCGAGGTGCCCACCACGGTGCGAACCCGGGAGCGCCCCGATGTGTGCTCCAAGGTGCGGCGTGCACGAAGTCGGACCCCGGTTTGCCCCGGGTGCGCACCTCGCGTGCACCTTGGTGCGCACACCTTGGCTGGGTTGCGCGCCCTGGTGGGCACCATGGTGCGCACCAAGGAGCGCTCCGAAGTGTGCTCCAAGGTGCGCCGTGCACGAAGTCGGAGCCCGGTTTGCCCCGGGTGCGCACCTCGCGTGCACCTTCGCCGCGGTGGGCACCATGGCGTGCACGAAGTCGGAGCCCGGTTTGCCCCGGGTGCGCACCTCGCGTGCACCTTCGCCGGGGTGGGCACCTTGGTGTGCAGACCTTGGCTGGGTTGCGCGCCCTGGTGGGCACCATGGTGCGCACCAAGGAGCGCTCCGAAGTGTGCTCCAAGGTGCGGCCTGCACGAAGTCGGAGTCCGGTTTGCCCCGGGTGCGCACCATGGCGTGCACGAAGTCGGAGCCCGGTTTGCCCCGGGTGCGCACCTCGCGTGCACCTTCGCCGGGGTGGGCACCTCGGCTGGTTTGCGCGCCCTGGTGCGCACCAAGGAGCGCTCCGAAGTGTGCTCCAAGGTGCGGCGTGCACGAAGTCGGAGCCCGGTTTGCCCCGGGTGCGCACCTCGCGTGCACCTTCGCCGCGGTGGGCACCTTGGCTGGGTTGGGCACCATTGAGCGCTCCGAAGTTTGCTCCAAGGTGCGCACCATGGCCCTCCAAGGTGCGCAGCATGGCGTGCACGAAGTCGGAGCCCGGTTTGCCCCGGGTGCGCACCTCGCGTGCACCTTCGCCAGGGTGGGCACCTCGGTGCGCACACCTTCTCAATGTTTTCTTGCCTTTTCTGGAAATTGGTGAAGGCAGCGCATCAAAGGTGCGCACCTCGGTGTGCTCCGAGGTGCGAACCCGAGAGCGCTTCGAGGTGCGCACGAAGTCAAAAGTCGGGTTAATTGCATTGTTTTCCCCGGGTGCGCTCCGAGGTGCGCAACATCGGTGCGCACCAAGGAGGGCTCCGAAGTGTGCTCCAAGGTGCGCACGATGGCGTGCACCTCTGGTGCGCACGATTCGGAGCTCGGTTTGCCCGGGGTGCGCACACCTTGGCTGGGTTGCGCACCTTTTGTGCGCTCCATGGTGCGTACGAAGTCGGAGTTCGGTTTGCCCCGGGTGCGCACCTTGATGCGCACGCCTTGGCTGGGCTGCGCACCTTGGTGGGCGCCTCCAAGGTGCGCACGAAGTCGAAGCTCGGTTTGCCCCGGGTGCGCACCTTGGTGGGCGCCATGGTGCACTCCGAGGTGCCCAAGATTGGTGCGCACCAAGGAGCGCTCCGAAGTGCGCTCCAAGGTGCGCAGGTGCGCGCGAAGTCGAAAGTTGGGTTAATTGTCCGGTTTGCCTCGGGTGCGCACCTTGCGTGCACCTTCGCCAGGGTGGGCGCCTTGGTGCGCACACCTTGGCTGGGCTGCGCACCCGGGCGCGCACACCTTGGCACCCGCGTTTCCTTCATTTTAAATTTTTTTTTTTTACAATCTCTCAAGTGGGAAATTCTATAATCTCAACTTTTTTTGCCTTTTCAGGAAACTTTTGAATGGAGCGCATCATTGGTGCGCTCCGAAGTGTGCTCCAAGGTGCGCACCTCTGGTGCGCTCCAAAGCTCTCTCCAGCTGCGTGCACCTGCCCCGGGCGCGCACCCGGCCCCGCCCAGCTTCGCTCACCTGTCCCGGGCGTCTGGTGCGGAACCTTAGAGTAAGAAACATCACCGTGCACCTTGGCCAACGTGCGCGACTCGACCGAGCGCGCACTGGCCGAGGTGCACACCGATTTCACCTGGGTGCGCGCGCAGCACCTCGGGCGCACCGGGGTGCGCGCACAACGCCCGGGTTGCACCGTGGCCTGTGTGCTCGGGGCGCCTCGGGTGCGCGCTCGGTGTCGCCCCGGCGCGCGCGGTAGTGCGGGCAACGCACCCCGGCCCGGCCCGGCCCCGACGAGAACGCAAACGGGCAAAAGGTTAATTCAAATAGCATTGCGACGCCCGGCGAAAAACTAAAAAAGGGTGCAACACCGGGACTTCCCGGGAGGTCACCCATCCCAGTACTACTCCGGCCCAAGCGCGCTTAACTGCGGAGTTCTGATGGGATCCGGTGCACTAACGCTGGTATGATCGCACCCGTTATGAGCTTGTCGCAGTGTGTACTTAGCAAACCGCGACCCACGTGCGAATCCACCCCGGCCACCCACCCCCGTCGAGGTGCACACCCTCCCTCGCGAAGTGCGCCCCGTTCGCCAAGTGTGAGCCCTGCCCGGGTGCACGCACCTTGCTAGGGCATCGGGTGTGCACCCGGCCCGGCCTACGTGCGTGCACCTGGACGGGGCGTCGTGTGCGTGCAGTGTCCCGTCTGCAACGCGGTGCCCACACACCACCTCGGGCGCAACGACCTGCGCTCACATGTGGGCCGAGTGCACCTTGGTGCATGTTCGGGGCGCCTCGGGTGCACGCTCGATCTTGCCCCGGTGCACCAAGGCGCTCGGTTTGCCCCGGGTGCGCACTTGGTGCAAGGTGGGCACCCAAAATAGGGATCAAGCACCAAAACACAAGTTTCGGGATGCAAAATGGGACCCAAGGACCACAAATGCGTTCCAAGACCCATGATGGGTCCACGAGAACAAAAATGTGTTCCGAGACTTAATAAACAAATATTGGGTTTTAGGAGAAGAAACATGCTCTGATGCCCAAAACGAGAATCGACCCCGAAAAGGCCACAGGCCAAAAGTGGGATGCGAGACAAAAAAAAATGGGACCCGAGGACCAAAATTGGGTTCCCAGGTCGAAGACAGGGCAACCGGACAAGAAACGACCTCTAAGGCTCGAAATGAGTCCCGACGACTAAAACTTGACAAGAAGCACCCATCAGGCACCCAACTCGACACCCATGGGATGCCGACCCACCCGGGCTTCCACCTAGCACACCTTGGCACCCACCCACCCTCACACCCAACCTCGCACCCAACTTAGCACCTTTGAACCCACATTGGCACTCACCCTGACCCTGGCACCTTGGAACCCACATTGGCACTCACCTTGACCCTGGCACCCACCTTTGCACTCACCTTGGGACCCACCCTGGCTCCCACCTCGGCACCCACCCAGACACCCACCTTGGTTCCTTGGCACCCACCTTGGATCCTTGGCACCCACCCCGACACCCACCTTGGCACGCAACTTGGCTACTTGCCACCCACCTTGGCTCCTTGAAGCCCACCCCGACAACCACCCCGTGACCTACCCTGGCTAGGGTTGGTGCACACCCACCCTGGTGCCCACCTTGGCACCCACCCTATGACCCACCTTGGCACGCACCTTAGTACCCACCCCGTTACCCACCCTAGGACCCACCCCGTGACCCACCTTGGCCAGGGTGGGTGCACCCACCCTGGTGCCCACCTTGGCACCCACCCATCCTAGCACCCAGCCTGTGACCGGGCTTGGAACCCAACCTTGCACCCGTCTTGGCCAGTGTGGGTGCGCACCCATCCTGGCACCCACGTTGTGACACACCCTTTAACCCACGCACCCTAGCACCCACGTTGGCACCCACCTTGGAACCCAACTTGGCACCCACCTCGGCACCCACCTTGACACTTGTGGACCCACCTTGCCACTCACCCTAGCATCGACCCATCCTAGCACCCACCCTGGCACCTTTGCACCCTAGCACTCACCCATCCTAGCACCTAACCTGTGACCCACCTTGACACTCACCCTCGCACCCACCTTGGAACCCAACCTAGCACCCACCCACCCTGACACCAACCCTAGCACCTACCCACCCTTGCACCCACCCTGTGACCCATCTTGGCACCCACCCATCCTACCACTCAACCTATCACCCACCTTCTCACCCACCTTGGCATCCACCTTAGCACCCACCCACACTGGCACCTTGGCACCCACCTCGGGCAAGGTGGGTGCACACCCACCCTGGCACCCAATTTAGAACCCACCGAGCATGTTACCCACCTTGGCACCCACATTGCAGCCCACCCTAGTACCCACCCTATGACCCACATTGGCATCCACACCCTAGCACCCAGGCACCTCGACACCCGCCTTGACACCCACCCTAGCACTGAACCTGTGACCCACCTTGGAACTCACCCTAGAACCCACCCACCCTGTGAACCACCTTGGCATCCACCTTAGCACCCACCCACCTTGGCACCCACTCTAGCACTCACCCATCCTAACACCCAACTTGTTACCCACCTTGGCACCCGCCCTCGCGTCCACCTTGAAACCCACCCTAGCACCCACCCACGCAGGAGCCCACCTTGGCACCCAACCTAACACCCACGCATCCTGGCACCCAACTTGTGACCCACCTTGGAACCCACCCTAGTACCCACCTTTGAACCCACTATATCACCAACCCACCTTGGCACCCACCCTATGACCCTCTTTGGAATCCACCCTAGCACGCACCCACCCTGGCACCCACCATGGAGCGCACCCTAGCACCCACCCACCTCGGCACGCACCTCAACACCCACCTTGGTGTGCGCACTGCGCCAACCTCTCAAAGACCCTATGTGGTGCGCTCCAAAGTGTACACCTTTGGTGCGCTCCAAGGTGCGCACCTTTGGTGCACACCAAAGTGTGCACCGAGGTGAGCACCAAAGTGCACTCCAGGGTGCACACCAAGGCGCGCACCTTTGGTGCGGTCAATGCAAACGAATTCGGAAGTTGGGGTCGATGTCGTAATCGCTGCTGCAGACTACACGTATGAGAATCGGACAAATAGCTTTATATAGGGGAGGTGTTGCGTTTGATGGGTCGACTCCCCTGGTTGTGTGCACTGCACCAACTTCAAAGACCCTGTCTTGTTTAAGAAGTCAAAAGTTGGGGTGGATGTCCTAATCATTGCTGCAGTCTACGCATGTATGAGAATCAGACAAATAGCTTATATAGGGGAGGTGTTGCATTCGGTGGGTTGACTCCCCTGGTTGTGCGCACTGCGCCAACCTCAAAGACCTTGTTTTCGTTTAGAAGCCGAAAGTTGGGGTCGATGTCCTAATTGCTCTTGCAGGCTACGCATGTATGAGAATCAGACAAATAGCTTATATAGGGGAGGTGTTGGGTTTGATGGGTCGACTCCCCTGGTTGTGCGCATTGCGCCAACCTCAAAGACCCTGCATTGCGGATGAAGTCGAAAGTCAGAGTTTGGTGTGCTACAAGGTGTGGTCGAAGGTGCTCACCTAGGTGTGCACCTTTGGAGCGCAGGAAAAGTGCCCTCCAAAAGTGCGCACCTTTGGAGTGCACAAAAGTGCCCTCCAAAAGTGCGCACCTTTGGAGCGCAGAAAAGTGCCCTCCAAAAAGTGCCCTCCAAAAGTGCGCACCTTTGGAGCGCAGAAAAGTGCCCTCCAAAAAGTGCCCTCCAAAAGTGCGCACCTTTGGAGCGCAGAAAAGTGCCCTCCAAAAAGTGCCCTCCAAAAGTGCGCACCTTTGGAGCGCAGAAAAGTGCCCTCCAAAAAGTGCCCTCCAAAAGTGCGCACCTTTGGAGCGCAGAAAAGTGCCCTCCAAAAAGTGCCCTCCAAAAGTGCGCACCTTTGGAGCGCAGAAAAGTGCCCTCCAAAAAGTGCCCTCCAAAAGTGCGCACCTTTGGAGCGCAGAAAAGTGCCCTCCAAAAAGTGCCCTCCAAAAGTGCGCACCTTTGGAGCGCAGAAAAGTGCCCTCCAAAAAGTGCCCTCCAAAAGTGCGCACCTTTGGAGCGCAGAAAAGTGCCCTCCAAAAAGTGCCCTCCAAAAGTGCGCACTTTTGGTGCGCACCAAAAGTGCGCACTTTTGGTGCGCACCAAAAGTGCGCACTTTTGGTGCGCACCAAGGCGCTGGTTCGGTCGTTGCAGGCGAGTTCGGAAGTTGGGGTCGATGTCCTGAGCGGAGGTGCAAACTACACAGGTGTCGGAATCGGACAAATAGCTTATATAGGGGAGGTGTATGCTTCGATGGGTCGACTCCCCAGGTTGAGCGCACCGCGCCAACCTCAAAGACCCTACGGTATGGATGAAGTCGGAAGTTGGGTCCGATGACCGATTCGATTAGTAGGTATGCTCATGAGGTCGGAATTTGGGTCCGATGACCTGCCATGTGTAGGAAGGCGAATGTTGGCACTGTGCGTTGCAAGGTGCACACCAAGGCGCTGGTGCGGTCTTTTTAGTCGAGTTCGGAAGTTGGGGTCGATGTCCTGATCGGAGGTGCAAGCTACACAGGTGTGGGAATCGGACAAATAGCTTATATAGGGGAGGTGTATGCTTCGTTGGGTCGACTCCCCGAGTTGAGCGCACCGCGCCAACCTCAAAGACCCTACGGTATGGATGAAGTCGGAAGTTGGGTCCGATGACCGATTCGATATGTAGGCATACTCGCGAGGTCGGAATTTGGGTCCGATGACCTGCCATGTTGAGGAAGGCGAATGTTGGCACTGTGCGTTGCAAGGTGCGCACCAAGGCGCTGGTTCGGTCGTTGCAGGCGAGTTCGGAAGTTGGGGTCGATGTCCTGATCGGAGGTGCAAACTACACAGGTGTGGGAATCGGACAAATAGCTTATATAGGGGAGGTGTATGCTTCGTTGGGTCGACTCCCCGGGTTGAGCGCACCGCGCCAACCTCAAAGACCCTACGGTATGGATGAAGTCGGAAGTTGGGTCCGATGACCGATTCGATATGTAGGCATACTCGCGAGGTCGGAATTTGGGTCCGATGACCTGCCATGTGCAGGAAGGCGAATGTTGGGACTGTGCGTCGCAAGGTGCGCACCAAGGCGCTGGTGCCGTCGTTGCAGTCGAGTTCGGAAGTTGGGGTCGATGTCCTGGTCAGAGGTGCAAACTACACAGGTGTGGGAATCGGACAAATAGCTTATATAGGGGAGGTGTATGCTTCGATGGGTCGACTCCCCGGGTTGAGCGCACCGCGCCAACCTCAGAGACCCTACAGTATGGATGAAGTCGGAAGTTGGGTCCGATGACCGATTCGATACGTATGCATATTCGCGAGGTCTGAATTTGTGTCCGATGACCTGCCATGCGCAGGAAGGCGGAATTTGGGTCCGATGACCGAGTTGATGGCGTGCCATGCGCAGAAAGGCGGAATTTGGGTCCGATGACCGAGTTGATGTTGATGGCCCGCCATGCATAGGAAGGCGGAATTTGGGTCCGATGACCGATTTGAAGGCGTGCCATACGCAGAAAGGCGGAGTTTGGGTCCGATGACCGAGTTGATATTGATGGCCCGCCATGCGCAGGAAGGCAGAATTTGGGTCCGATGACCTGACATACGCATGGAGTCCGACTCGGGGGCCGATGTTCGATTCGATGACTTGCATTGTGGGTAAAGTCGGAAGTTGTGGTCTTTGACCCGATTCGATGACCAGACTTCGGCTGCTTGAGAATCGGACAAATAACTTATATAGGGGAGGTAGTGTTCTCGAGCATCCTCCCCCCGTGCCCGTTTATGTCGATTGATGCTGGTGCTCTACTGGTTGGAGAGCTCGGATGCAAAAATCTTGCACCAGGATTTATCGATTGTGATGGACACGGCAAGTCTCCTGATTGCTATGCAGGAGCTCATCGTGAATCTCTATGCGGCCTTGGTATGGACTCGACCTGCGGAATGGTTCGGCAATGGTAGTCGCTCCAACACGTCCTTGCAGTGGCCACAGAGGTGATTCAACTAGAGCTCCAGTCTAGCTTTTGGGTTGCTTGGCGGACTGGTATAGCCGCGATCGAGTTCCGGCCATGAACGTTTTAGATAGCTCTTGGGCTTTCTGGGACGGAAGTCGGAAGTTTGGGCTGTTGTCCGATTTGATGACCATTCTTCGGATGTGTGAGAATCGGACAAATAACTTATATAGGGGACTGTGTTGTCTCACGCAGCCCCCTCCGTGCCCCTCTATCTCGACCGATGTTGGTGCTTGAAAGGGTTGGGATCGCTCGGATTTATAAACGTGCACCACCATTTGTCGAGTGTGAGGGACGCGGCAGGTCTCCTAAATGCTATGCGGGCGCTCTCTGAGAATCTCTATCCGGCCTCGACACAAACTAGTCTTGCTGAATGGTTTGGCACTGGTAGTCGATCTAACACGTCGTTGTTGTGGCCGCCTAGGCGATTCGATTCGAGCCCCCGTCTAGCTTTTGGGTTGCTTGGCGGATTTTGCCCTATCCGCAAGTGAGCTCGGTCCCTAAACGTTCGAGAAACCTGATTGCTATGTGCCGACTCTCTTTCTTGCGAGCCTCCATCTAGCTTTTGGGTCTCTACGGAACGGAAGTCGGAATCTGGGACCGTTGTTTGATTCGACGAGGCAGACTACGGTTGTGCGAGAATCGGACAAATAACTTATATAGGGGAGGTGTTGACTGGAGCATTCTCCCCCGTGCCCCTCTAACTCGACCAATGCTGGCGCTCGAACGGTGGTAGCGCTCGGATTTTCATTGAGCGCCAGCATTGGTCGATTTAGAGGGGCATGCGAGATTCCCGAATGCTATGCGAGGGCTCTAACGGAAATGTCTATTGGTTTCGGTATGGATGCAATTGCGAGTGGTTCGGCAAAGGTAGTCGTTCCGATGCGTCCATGTCGTGGCCAAATCGATAATTCGATTTGAGCCCTCGTATAGCATTTGGGTCTCTCGATGTGATTCCGCATTCCAGTCCCTTTGGGCACTGCTTGAGCCGCATCCCAGGGGGTTCCCTTCCCAATAATCTGCCTCGCAACCCGATTGCTATGCGGTGAGGCTCCTCGGCCGCCTCGGAACTATCTGTGTATCAGACGCATCGCGGGATAAGGGGTTGGCAACGGTAGTCGCCCCAAGCGCGTCCGATGCTTGGACCATTCCGAGGCGGCCCTGAAGCCTCTTCCGTCTAGCCGTTGGGTCCTTCTCGCCGCATCCCTCGCCTCGCACCCCGATTGCTATGCGGTGAGGCTCCTCGGCCGCCTTGGAACTATCTGTGTATCGGACGCGTCGCGGGATAAGGGGTTGTCACTGGTAGTCGCCCCAAGCGCGTCCGATGCTTGGACCATTCCGAGGCGGCCCTGAAGCCTCTTCCGTCTAGCCGTTGGGTCCTTCTCGCCGCATCCCTCGCCTCGCACCCCGATTGCTATGCGGTGAGGCTCCTCGGCCGCCTTGGAACTATCTGTGTATCGGACGCGTCGCGGGATAAGGGGTTGTCACTGGTAGTCGCCCCAAGCGCGTCCGATGCTTGGACCATTCCGAGGCGGCCCTGAAGCCTCTTCCGTCTAGCCGTTGGGTCCTTCTCGCCGCATCCCTCGCCTCGCACCCCGATTGCTATGCGGTGAGGCTCCTCGGCCGCCTTGGAACTATCTGTGTATCAGACGCGTCGCGGGATAAGGGGTTGTCACTGGTAGTCGCCCCAAGCGCGTCCGATGCTTGGACCATTCCGAGGCGGCCCTGAAGCCTCTTCCGTCTAGCCGTTGGGTCCTTCTCGCCGCATCCCTCGCCTCGCACCCCGATTGCTATGCGGTGAGGCTCCTCGGCCGCCTTGGAACTATCTGTGTATCGGACGCGTCGCGGGATAAGGGGTTGTCACTGGTAGTCGCCCCAAGCGCGTCCGATGCTTGGACCATTCCGAGGCGGCCCTGAAGCCTCTTCCGTCTAGCCGTTGGGTCCTTCTCGCCGCATCCCTCGCCTCGCACCCCGATTGCTATGCGGTGAGGCTCCTCGGCCGCCTTGGAACTATCTGTGTATCGGACGCGTCGCGGGATAAGGGGTTGTCACTGGTAGTCGCCCCAAGCGCGTCCGATGCTTGGACCATTCCGAGGCGGACCTGAAGCCTCTTCCCTCTAGCCGTTGGGGCTTTCTCGCCGCATCCCTCGCCTCGCACCCCGATTGCTATGCTGTGAGGCTCCTCGGCCGCCTCGGAACTATCTGTGTATCGGACGCATCGCGGGATAAGGGGTTGGCAGTGGTAGTCGCCCCAAGCGCGTCCGATGCTTGGACCATTCCGAGGCGGCCCTGAAGCCTCTTTCGTCAGCCGTTGGGGCCATCTCGCCGCATCCCCCACCTCGCACCACGATTGCTATGCTGTGAGGCTCCTCGGCCGCCTCGGAACTATCTGTGTATCGGACGCATCGCGGGATAAGGGGTTGGCAGTGGTAGTCGCCCCAAGCGCGTCCGATGCTTGGACTATTCCGAGGCGGCCCTGCAGCCTCTTCCGTGTAGCCTTTGGGGCCATCTCGCCGCATCCCTCGCCTCGCACCCCGATTGCTATGCGGTGAGGCTCATCGGCCGCCTGGGAACTATCTTCGTATCGGACGCATCGCGGGATAAGGGGTTGTCACTGGTAGTCGCCCCAAGCGCGTCCGATGCTTGGACTATTCCGAGGCGGCCCTGCAGCCTCTTCCGTCTAGCCGTTGGGGCCATCTCGCCGCATCCCCCACCTCCTCGGCTGCCTCGGAACTATCTGTGTATCGGACGCATCGCGGGATAAGGGGTTGGCAGTGGTAGTCGCCCCAAGCGCGTCCGATGCTTGGACTATTCCGAGGCGGCCCTGCAGCCTCTTCCGTCTAGCCTTTGGGGCCATCTCGCCGCATCCCTCACCTCGCACCCCGATTGCTATGCAGTGAGGCTCCTCGGCCGCCTGGGAACTATCTTCGTATCGGACGCATCGCGGGATAAGGGGTTGTCACTGGTAGTCGCCCCAAGGACGTCCGATGCTTGGACTATTCCGAGGCGGCCCTGCAGCCTCTTCCGTCTAGCCGTTGGGGCCATCTCGCCGCATCCCCCACCTCCTCGGCTGCCTCGGAACTATCTTCGTATCGGACGCATCGCGGGATAAGGGGTTGGCAGTGGTAGTCACCCCAAGCGCGTCCGATGCTTGGACTATTCCGAGGCGGCCCTGCAGCCTCTTCCGTCTAGCCTTTGGGGCCATCTCGCCGCATCCCTCGCCTCGCACCCCGATTGCTATGCGGTGAGGCTCCTCGGCCGCCTGGGAACTATCTTCGTATCGGACGCATCGCGGGATAAGGGGTTGTCACTGGTAGTCACCCCAAGCGCGTCCGATGCTTGGACTATTCCGAGGCGGCCCTGCAGCCTCTTTCGTCTAACCGTTGGGGCCATCTCGCCGCATCCCCCACCTCGCACCCCGATTGCTATGCGGTGAGGCTCCTCGGCCGCCTTGGAACTATCTTCGTATCGGACGCATCGCGGGATAAGGGGTTGTCACTGGTAGTCGCCCCAAGCTGCGTCCGATGCTTGGACTATTCCGAGGCGGCCCTGTGGCCTCTTCCATCTAGCCGTTGGGGCCATCTCGCCGCATCCCCCACCTCGCACCCCGATTGCTATGCGGTGAGGCTCCTCGGCCGCCTTGGAACTATCTTCGTATCGGACGCATCGCGAGATAAGGGGTTGTCACTGGTAGTCGCCCCAAGCACGTCCGATGCTTGGACTATTCCGAGGCGGCCCTGCAGCCTCTTCCGTCTAGCCGTTGGGGCCATCTCGCCGCATCCCCCACCTCGCACCCCGATTGCTATGCGGTGAGGCTCCTCGGCCGCCTTGGAACTATCTTCGTATCGGACGCATTGCGGGATAAGGGGTTGTCACTGGTAGTCGCCCCAAGCGCGTTCGATGCTTGGACTATTCCGAGGCGGCCCTGCAGCCTCTTCCGTCTAGCCGTTGGGGCCATCTCGCCGCATCCCCCACCTCGCACCCCGATTGCTATGCGGTGAGGCTCCTCGGCCGCCTTGGAACTATCTTCGTATCGGACGCATCGCGGGATAAGGGGTTGTCACTGGTAGTCGCCCCAAGCGCGTCCGATGCTTGGACTATTCCGAGGCGGCCCTGTGGCCTCCTCCGTCTAGCCGTTGGGGCCATCTCGCCGCATCCCCCCCCTTGCACCCGGATTGCTATGCGGTGAGGCTCCGATGCTTGGACTATTTCGAGGCGGCCCTGTGGCCTCTTCCGTCTAGCCGTTGGGGCCATCTCGCCGCATCCCCCCCCTTGCACCCGGATTGCTATGCGGTGAGGCTCCTGGGCCACCTTGGAACTATCTTCGTATCGGACGCATCGCGGGATAAGGGGTTGTCACTGGTAGTCGCCCCAAGCGCGTCCGATGCTTGGACTATTCCGAGGCGGCCCTGCAGCCTCTTTCGTCTAGCCGTTTGGGCCATCTCGCCGCATCCCCCACCTCGCACCCCGATTGCTATGCGGTGAGGCTCCTCGACCGCCTTGGAACTATCTTCGTATCGGACGCATCGCAGGATAAGGGGTTGTCACTGGTAGTCGCCCCAAGCGCGTCCGATGCTTGGACTATTCCGAGGCGGCCCTGCAGCCTCTTCCGTCTAGCCGTTGGGGCCATCTCGCCGCATCCCCCACCTCGCACCCCGATTGCTATGCGGTGATGCTCCTCGGCCGCTTTGGAACCATCTTCGAATCGGACGCATCGCGGGATAAGGGGTTGTCACTGGTAGTCGCCCCAAGCGCGTCCGATGCTTGGACCATTCCGAGGCGGCCCTGAAGCCTCTTCCGTCTAGCCGTTGGGGCCATCCGTCGCCTCGCACCCCCGATTGCTATGCGGTGAGGCTCCTCGGCCGCCTTGGAACCGTCTTCGTATCGGACGCATCGCGGGATAAGGGGTTGTCACTGGTAGTCGCCCCAAGCGCGTCCGATGCTCGGACCATTCCGAGGCGGCCCTGAAGCCTCTTCCGTCTAGCCATTGGGGCCATCTCGCCGCATCCGTCGCCTCGCACCCCCGATTGCTATGCGGTGAGGCTCCTCGGCCGCCTTGCAACCTTCTGTGTATCGGACGCATCGCGGGATAAGGGGTTGGCACTGGTAGTCGCCCCAAGCGCGTCCGATGCTTGGACCATACCGAGGTGGCCCTGAAGCCTCTTCCGTGTAGCCGTTGGGGCCTTCCCGCCCCATCCCTCGCCTCGCACCCCGATTGATATGCGGTGAGGCTCCTCGGCCGCGTTGGAACTATCTGTGTATCGGACGCATCGCGGGATAAGGGGTTGGCACTGGTAGTCGTCCCAATCGCGTCCGATGCTTGGACCATTCCGAGGCGGCCCTGCAGCCTCTTCCTAGTCGTCGGGGCCTTCCCGGCGCATCCTTCGCCTCGCATCCCGATTCCTATGCGGTGAGTCTTCTCGGCCGCCGCGGAACTATACCTGTTATCGCTACTGCATCCTTCGGCTGGTAACCTCCTCTGCCGCCTTGGAACGTTCTCTTTGTCGGACGCGTCGCGGGATAAGGGGTTGGCACTGGTAGTCGCCCCAAGCGCGCCTGATGCATAGACCGCTCCGAGTCGACCTTGCTTTCAGCCTCTCACATGCATAGACCTCTCTGAGTCGACCCTGCAGCCTCTCACGTTTAGCCTATGGAATCTCGCCTCACAACATGATTGCTATCCTTGATGCATCCCTTGCCTCGAGCCCTAATTGCTTTCTTGGCTGCATCCCTCCTCTCCTCACAGCCCAGTTGTCATCACTGCTTCATCCGTCGCTTCATGCATCTGGCTGCTGGGCCCTTCCCACCGCACACCTCGATTGCTATCTCTGCTGCATCACACACCCCGATTGCTATCTCTGCTACATCCCTCGGCTCTCACTTCTGCATCCTTCGCCTCACACCTCGATTGCTATCAATGCTGCATCTGTAAGCTCACACCCCGATTGCTATGCGGGGAGGCTCCTTGGCCGCCTTGGAAATTTCTCTGTGTCGGACGCACCGCGGGATAAGGGGTTGGCACTGGTAGTCGCCCCAAGTGCGCCCGACTCTTAGACCGCTTCGAGGTGACCTCGTAGCCTCTTTCGTCCAGGCTTCCTGCCTTCAACGCCCTTTTTACACCTCGATTGCTATGCGCGGGCTCCTTGGCGTCTATCACCTCTCTGCGAAGAGTGGCACGATGATTGTTGGGGTAAATCGTAGCAGTCCGATCTCTGGCCTTGGGCCATTGTGAGGGCTGATCGATTTCCTGTGCGCATCTCGTGTTCGCCCAGTAACAGACTCGACGACTTGTAATCGGTCTTGTTCCCGATTGTTCCTGGAGGTAGTCTTCGGAACTCTTGGATTTGACCTGTCACTCGAACTGTCCTCTTCCGAGGATGCTTGTGTGTGTGCGCTTGTGCCATTTCCTTGGCGGTATTAACGAGATATTAAAGAGCGGAGTGAGCGCCTCGCCCAGCTATGTTTGGGGCTCTCACTCCCTTACCCGGTGTGCGACCGCTTTGCACGTAGGTTGCGGAGCATCGCGACTCTTTCGATGTTTGGCGGTTGTCTTCCGGTGATGCGTTGGTCCCGAAGTGCACGTTACTAGCATTTCTGCCATTGTTCTCGATCTTTGGCACGTTCCTTCGTTGCAATTGGATATATATCTCCGTTTATACGCGCAGGCTTCTCCCGCCTATTCAGCGCTGTCCCACTCTCAGCACTCTCGTGGTCTCCTTGGCTTCTCTCTCCCGTGAGCGAGCTCTCTTCTCGAGTCTTTTCCATGTCCCATGGAGGTTGCCTTGCGAAATTCGGGCACACAAACGTGACCGGATAAGAGCGGAATTGCCTATGAGGAGAAGCTCACCTTAGGGAGCAGCAATGCCGAGTGTTTCGACAGAGGGTAGAGGGGGCGTTGTTTGGGCGGTTGCACAAAAGAGTGCTACGGTTGCACTGAAGGTTGCTTCCTCGTC
>NW_026728842.1:595000-615000 GCF_030272615.1 Cryptomeria japonica | reverse complement strand
TCGGAGCGTTTGGTGGGGTTTCTCGCACTGGCTCTTCCCAGGCCCGGTTGCCACCCTGGCGCGCACGAAGTCGGAAGTAGGGTTAATTGCCCGGGTGCGCACCTTTGCCAGGGTGGGCACCTTGCCTGGGCTGCGCACCAGGGCGGGCTCAAGATGGCACCCGCGTTCCGTTTTTTTCACTATCTTTCAAAACGGAAATTTCAAAATCTCCTTTTTTTTTTGCCTTTTCTGGAAAT
Organism: Cryptomeria japonica; assembly: GCF_030272615.1. NCBI lineage: Eukaryota > Viridiplantae > Streptophyta > Pinopsida > Cupressales > Cupressaceae > Cryptomeria > Cryptomeria japonica. Next base: position 614,764 of record NW_026728842.1, on the reverse strand, counting down.
TAGTGAAGGCAGCGCATCAAAGGTGCGCACCCGGGAGCGCTACGAAGTGTGCTCCAAGGTGCGGCGTGCACGTTGTCGGAGCCCGGTTTGCCCCGGGTGCGCACCTCGCCTGCACCTTGGCCGGGGTGGGCACCTTGGCTGGGTTTGCCCAGGGTGCGCTCCGAAGCGGGGTTACTGGAGCGCCCCCTCTTTTTTTGTCAGAGCGTTTGGTTGGGTTTCTCGCATTGGCTCTTCCCAGGCCCGGTTGTTGGGTGCGCTCCCACCCTGGCGCGCGCGAGGTTGGAAGTTGGGTTAATTGCCCGGGCGCGCACCTTCGCCAGGGTGGGCACCTTGGTGCGCACACCTTGGCTGGGCTGCGCACCAGGGCGGGCTCAAGATGGCACCAGCATTCCCTTTTTTTCACTATCTTTCAAAACGGAAATTTTAAAATCTCGTTTTTTTTTGCCTTTTATGGAAATTAGTGAAGGCATCGCATCAAAGGTGCGCACCTCGCTGCCCACCTTGGTGTGCTCCGAGGTGCCCACCACGGTGCGAACCCGGGAGCGCCCCGATGTGTGCTCCAAGGTGCGGCGTGCACGAAGTCGGACCCCGGTTTGCCCCGGGTGCGCACCTCGCGTGCACCTTGGTGCGCACACCTTGGCTGGGTTGCGCGCCCTGGTGGGCACCATGGTGCGCACCAAGGAGCGCTCCGAAGTGTGCTCCAAGGTGCGCCGTGCACGAAGTCGGAGCCCGGTTTGCCCCGGGTGCGCACCTCGCGTGCACCTTCGCCGCGGTGGGCACCATGGCGTGCACGAAGTCGGAGCCCGGTTTGCCCCGGGTGCGCACCTCGCGTGCACCTTCGCCGGGGTGGGCACCTTGGTGTGCAGACCTTGGCTGGGTTGCGCGCCCTGGTGGGCACCATGGTGCGCACCAAGGAGCGCTCCGAAGTGTGCTCCAAGGTGCGGCCTGCACGAAGTCGGAGCCCGGTTTGCCCCGGGTGTGCACCTCGGGTGGGCACCTTGGTGCGCATGCCTTGCCTGGGCTGCGCACCAGGGCGGGCTCAAGATGGCACCCGCGTTCCTTTTTTTTCACTATCTTTCAAAACGGAAATTTTAAAATCTCATTTTTTTTTGCCTTTTTCTGGAAATTAGTGAAGGCAGCGCATCAAAGGTGCGCAGCTCGCTGCCCACCACGGTGCGCAACGCCGGTGGGCACCCGGGAGTGCTTCGAAGTGTGCTCCAAGGTGCTGCGTGCACGTTGTCGGAGCCCGGTTTGCCCCGGGTGCGCACCTCGCGTGCACCTTCGTCGGGGTGGGCACCTTGGCTGGGTTTGCCCCGGCTGCGCTCCGAAGCAGGGTTATTGGAGCGCCGCCTCTTTTTTTGTCGGAGCGTTTGGTGGGGTTTCTCGCATTGGCTCTTCCCAGGCCCGGTTGCCACCCTGGCGCGCACGAAGTCGGAAGTAGGGTTAATTGCCCGGGTGCGCACCTTTGCCAGGGTGGGCACCTTGCCTGGGCTGCGCACCAGGGCGGGCTCAAGATGGCACCCGCGTTCCGTTTTTTTCACTATCTTTCAAAACGGAAATTTCAAAATCTCCTTTTTTTTTTGCCTTTTCTGGAAATTAGTGAAGGCAGCGCATCAAAGGTGCGCACCCGGGAGCGCTACGAAGTGTGCTCCAAGGTGCGGCGTGCACGTTGTCGGAGCCCGGTTTGCCTCGGGTGCGCACCTCGCCTGCACCTTGGCCGGGGTGGGCACCTTGGCTGGGTTTGCCCAGGGTGCGCTCCGGAGCGGGGTTACTGGAGCGCCCCCTCTTTTTTTGTCAGAGCGTTTGGTGGGGTTTCTCGCATTGGCTCTTCCCAGGCCCGGTTGTTGGGTGCGCTCCCACCCTGGCGCGCGCGAGGTTGGAAGTTGGGTTAATTGCCCGGGCGCGCACCTTCGCCAGGGTGGGCACCTTGGTGCGCACACCTTGGCTGGGCTGCGCACCAGGGCGGGCTCAAGATGGCACCAGCATTCCCTTTTTTTCACTATCTTTCAAAACGGAAATTTTAAAATCTCGTTTTTTTTTGCCTTTTATGGAAATTAGTGAAGGCATCGCATCAAAGGTGCGCACCTCGCTGCCCACCTTGGTGTGCTCCGAGGTGCCCACCACGGTGCGAACCCGGGAGCGCCCCGATGTGTGCTCCAAGGTGCGGCGTGCACGAAGTCGGACCCCGGTTTGCCCCGGGTGCGCACCTCGCGTGCACCTTGGTGCGCACACCTTGGCTGGGTTGCGCGCCCTGGTGGGCACCATGGTGCGCACCAAGGAGCGCTCCGAAGTGTGCTCCAAGGTGCGCCGTGCACGAAGTCGGAGCCCGGTTTGCCCCGGGTGCGCACCTCGCGTGCACCTTCGCCGCGGTGGGCACCATGGCGTGCACGAAGTCGGAGCCCGGTTTGCCCCGGGTGCGCACCTCGCGTGCACCTTCGCCGGGGTGGGCACCTTGGTGTGCAGACCTTGGCTGGGTTGCGCGCCCTGGTGGGCACCATGGTGCGCACCAAGGAGCGCTCCGAAGTGTGCTCCAAGGTGCGGCCTGCACGAAGTCGGAGCCCGGTTTGCCCCGGGTGTGCACCTCGGGTGGGCACCTTGGTGCGCATGCCTTGCCTGGGCTGCGCACCAGGGCGGGCTCAAGATGGCACCCGCGTTCCTTTTTTTTCACTATCTTTCAAAACGGAAATTTTAAAATCTCATTTTTTTTTGCCTTTTTCTGGAAATTAGTGAAGGCAGCGCATCAAAGGTGCGCAGCTCGCTGCCCACCACGGTGCGCAACGCCGGTGGGCACCCGGGAGTGCTTCGAAGTGTGCTCCAAGGTGCTGCGTGCACGTTGTCGGAGCCCGGTTTGCCCCGGGTGCGCACCTCGCGTGCACCTTCGTCGGGGTGGGCACCTTGGCTGGGTTTGCCCCGGCTGCGCTCCGAAGCGGGGTTATTGGAGCGCCGCCTCTTTTTTTGTCGGAGCGTTTGGTGGGGTTTCTCGCATTGGCTCTTCCCAGGCCCGGTTGCCACCCTGGCGCGCACGAAGTCGGAAGTAGGGTTAATTGCCCGGGTGCGCACCTTTGCCAGGGTGGGCACCTTGCCTGGGCTGCGCACCAGGGCGGGCTCAAGATGGCACCCGCGTTCCGTTTTTTTCACTATCTTTCAAAACGGAAATTTCAAAATCTCCTTTTTTTTTTGCCTTTTCTGGAAATTAGTGAAGGCAGCGCATCAAAGGTGCGCACCCGGGAGCGCTACGAAGTGTGCTCCAAGGTGCGGCGTGCACGTTGTCGGAGCCCGGTTTGCCTCGGGTGCGCACCTCGCCTGCACCTTGGCCGGGGTGGGCACCTTGGCTGGGTTTGCCCAGGGTGCGCTCCGGAGCGGGGTTACTGGAGCGCCCCCTCTTTTTTTGTCAGAGCGTTTGGTGGGGTTTCTCGCATTGGCTCTTCCCAGGCCCGGTTGTTGGGTGCGCTCCCACCCTGGCGCGCGCGAGGTTGGAAGTTGGGTTAATTGCCCGGGCGCGCACCTTCGCCAGGGTGGGCACCTTGGTGCGCACACCTTGGCTGGGCTGCGCACCAGGGCGGGCTCAAGATGGCACCAGCATTCCCTTTTTTTCACTATCTTTCAAAACGGAAATTTTAAAATCTCGTTTTTTTTTGCCTTTTATGGAAATTAGTGAAGGCATCGCATCAAAGGTGCGCACCTCGCTGCCCACCTTGGTGTGCTCCGAGGTGCCCACCACGGTGCGAACCCGGGAGCGCCCCGATGTGTGCTCCAAGGTGCGGCGTGCACGAAGTCGGACCCCGGTTTGCCCCGGGTGCGCACCTCGCGTGCACCTTGGTGCGCACACCTTGGCTGGGTTGCGCGCCCTGGTGGGCACCATGGTGCGCACCAAGGAGCGCTCCGAAGTGTGCTCCAAGGTGCGCCGTGCACGAAGTCGGAGCCCGGTTTGCCCCGGGTGCGCACCTCGCGTGCACCTTCGCCGCGGTGGGCACCATGGCGTGCACGAAGTCGGAGCCCGGTTTGCCCCGGGTGCGCACCTCGCGTGCACCTTCGCCGGGGTGGGCACCTTGGTGTGCAGACCTTGGCTGGGTTGCGCGCCCTGGTGGGCACCATGGTGCGCACCAAGGAGCGCTCCGAAGTGTGCTCCAAGGTGCGGCCTGCACGAAGTCGGAGCCCGGTTTGCCCCGGGTGTGCACCTCGGGTGGGCACCTTGGTGCGCATGCCTTGCCTGGGCTGCGCACCAGGGCGGGCTCAAGATGGCACCCGCGTTCCTTTTTTTTCACTATCTTTCAAAACGGAAATTTTAAAATCTCATTTTTTTTTGCCTTTTTCTGGAAATTAGTGAAGGCAGCGCATCAAAGGTGCGCACCTCGCTGCCCACCACGGTGCGCAACGCCGGTGGGCACCCGGGAGTGCTTCGAAGTGTGCTCCAAGGTGCTGCGTGCACGTTGTCGGAGCCCGGTTTGCCCCGGGTGCGCACCTCGCGTGCACCTTCGTCGGGGTGGGCACCTTGGCTGGGTTTGCCCCGGCTGCGCTCCGAAGCGGGGTTATTGGAGCGCCGCCTCTTTTTTTGTCGGAGCGTTTGGTGGGGTTTCTCGCATTGGCTCTTCCCAGGCCCGGTTGCCACCCTGGCGCGCACGAAGTCGGAAGTAGGGTTAATTGCCCGGGTGCGCACCTTTGCCAGGGTGGGCACCTTGCCTGGGCTGCGCACCAGGGCGGGCTCAAGATGGCACCCGCGTTCCGTTTTTTTCACTATCTTTCAAAACGGAAATTTCAAAATCTCCTTTTTTTTTTGCCTTTTCTGGAAATTAGTGAAGGCAGCGCATCAAAGGTGCGCACCCGGGAGCGCTACGAAGTGTGCTCCAAGGTGCGGCGTGCACGTTGTCGGAGCCCGGTTTGCCTCGGGTGCGCACCTCGCCTGCACCTTGGCCGGGGTGGGCACCTTGGCTGGGTTTGCCCAGGGTGCGCTCCGGAGCGGGGTTACTGGAGCGCCCCCTCTTTTTTTGTCAGAGCGTTTGGTGGGGTTTCTCGCATTGGCTCTTCCCAGGCCCGGTTGTTGGGTGCGCTCCCACCCTGGCGCGCGCGAGGTTGGAAGTTGGGTTAATTGCCCGGGCGCGCACCTTCGCCAGGGTGGGCACCTTGGTGCGCACACCTTGGCTGGGCTGCGCACCAGGGCGGGCTCAAGATGGCACCAGCATTCCCTTTTTTTCACTATCTTTCAAAACGGAAATTTTAAAATCTCGTTTTTTTTTGCCTTTTATGGAAATTAGTGAAGGCATCGCATCAAAGGTGCGCACCTCGCTGCCCACCTTGGTGTGCTCCGAGGTGCCCACCACGGTGCGAACCCGGGAGCGCCCCGATGTGTGCTCCAAGGTGCGGCGTGCACGAAGTCGGACCCCGGTTTGCCCCGGGTGCGCACCTCGCGTGCACCTTGGTGCGCACACCTTGGCTGGGTTGCGCGCCCTGGTGGGCACCATGGTGCGCACCAAGGAGCGCTCCGAAGTGTGCTCCAAGGTGCGCCGTGCACGAAGTCGGAGCCCGGTTTGCCCCGGGTGCGCACCTCGCGTGCACCTTCGCCGCGGTGGGCACCATGGCGTGCACAAAGTCGGAGCCCGGTTTGCCCCGGGTGCGCACCTCGCGTGCACCTTCGCCGGGGTGGGCACCTTGGTGTGCAGACCTTGGCTGGGTTGCGCGCCCTGGTGGGCACCATGGTGCGCACCAAGGAGCGCTCCGAAGTGTGCTCCAAGGTGCGGCCTGCACGAAGTCGGAGCCCGGTTTGCCCCGGGTGTGCACCTCGGGTGGGCACCTTGGTGCGCATGCCTTGCCTGGGCTGCGCACCAGGGCGGGCTCAAGATGGCACCCGCGTTCCTTTTTTTTCACTATCTTTCAAAACGGAAATTTTAAAATCTCATTTTTTTTTGCCTTTTTCTGGAAATTAGTGAAGGCAGCGCATCAAAGGTGCGCACCTCGCTGCCCACCACGGTGCGCAACGCCGGTGGGCACCCGGGAGTGCTTCGAAGTGTGCTCCAAGGTGCTGCGTGCACGTTGTCGGAGCCCGGTTTGCCCCGGGTGCGCTCCTCGCGTGCACCTTCGTCGGGGTGGGCACCTTGGCTGGGTTTGCCCCGGCTGCGCTCCGAAGCGGGGTTATTGGAGCGCCGCCTCTTTTTTTGTCGGAGCGTTTGGTGGGGTTTCTCGCATTGGCTCTTCCCAGGCCCGGTTGCCACCCTGGCGCGCACGAAGTCGGAAGTAGGGTTAATTGCCCGGGTGCGCACCTTTGCCAGGGTGGGCACCTTGCCTGGGCTGCGCACCAGGGCGGGCTCAAGATGGCACCCGCGTTCCGTTTTTTTCACTATCTTTCAAAACGGAAATTTCAAAATCTCCTTTTTTTTTTGCCTTTTCTGGAAATTAGTGAAGGCAGCGCATCAAAGGTGCGCACCCGGGAGCGCTACGAAGTGTGCTCCAAGGTGCGGCGTGCACGTTGTCGGAGCCCGGTTTGCCCCGGGTGCGCACCTCGCCTGCACCTTGGCCGGGGTGGGCACCTTGGCTGGGTTTGCCCAGGGTGCGCTCCGAAGCGGGGTTACTGGAGCGCCCCCTCTTTTTTTGTCAGAGCGTTTGGTGGGGTTTCTCGCATTGGCTCTTCCCAGGCCCGGTTGTTGGGTGCGCTCCCACCCTGGCGCGCGCGAGGTTGGAAGTTGGGTTAATTGCCCGGGCGCGCACCTTCGCCAGGGTGGGCACCTTGGTGCGCACACCTTGGCTGGGCTGCGCACCAGGGCGGGCTCAAGATGGCACCAGCATTCCCTTTTTTTCACTATCTTTCAAAACGGAAATTTTAAAATCTCGTTTTTTTTTGCCTTTTATGGAAATTATTGAAGGCATCGCATCAAAGGTGCGCACCTCGCTGCCCACCTTGGTGTGCTCCGAGGTGCCCACCACGGTGCGAACCCGGGAGCGCCCCGATGTGTGCTCCAAGGTGCGGCGTGCACGAAGTCGGACCCCGGTTTGCCCCGGGTGCGCACCTCGCGTGCACCTTGGTGCGCACACCTTGGCTGGGTTGCGCGCCCTGGTGGGCACCATGGTGCGCACCAAGGAGCGCTCCGAAGTGTGCTCCAAGGTGCGCCGTGCACGAAGTCGGAGCCCGGTTTGCCCCGGGTGCGCACCTCGCGTGCACCTTCGCCGCGGTGGGCACCATGGCGTGCACGAAGTCGGAGCCCGGTTTGCCCCGGGTGCGCACCTCGCGTGCACCTTCGCCGGGGTGGGCACCTTGGTGTGCAGACCTTGGCTGGGTTGCGCGCCCTGGTGGGCACCATGGTGCGCACCAAGGAGCGCTCCGAAGTGTGCTCCAAGGTGCGGCCTGCACGAAGTCGGAGTCCGGTTTGCCCCGGGTGCGCACCATGGCGTGCACGAAGTCGGAGCCCGGTTTGCCCCGGGTGCGCACCTCGCGTGCACCTTCGCCGGGGTGGGCACCTCGGCTGGTTTGCGCGCCCTGGTGCGCACCAAGGAGCGCTCCGAAGTGTGCTCCAAGGTGCGGCGTGCACGAAGTCGGAGCCCGGTTTGCCCCGGGTGCGCACCTCGCGTGCACCTTCGCCGCGGTGGGCACCTTGGCTGGGTTGGGCACCATTGAGCGCTCCGAAGTTTGCTCCAAGGTGCGCACCATGGCCCTCCAAGGTGCGCAGCATGGCGTGCACGAAGTCGGAGCCCGGTTTGCCCCGGGTGCGCACCTCGCGTGCACCTTCGCCAGGGTGGGCACCTCGGTGCGCACACCTTCTCAATGTTTTCTTGCCTTTTCTGGAAATTGGTGAAGGCAGCGCATCAAAGGTGCGCACCTCGGTGTGCTCCGAGGTGCGAACCCGAGAGCGCTTCGAGGTGCGCACGAAGTCAAAAGTCGGGTTAATTGCATTGTTTTCCCCGGGTGCGCTCCGAGGTGCGCAACATCGGTGCGCACCAAGGAGGGCTCCGAAGTGTGCTCCAAGGTGCGCACGATGGCGTGCACCTCTGGTGCGCACGATTCGGAGCTCGGTTTGCCCGGGGTGCGCACACCTTGGCTGGGTTGCGCACCTTTTGTGCGCTCCATGGTGCGTACGAAGTCGGAGCTCGGTTTGCCCCGGGTGCGCACCTTGATGCGCACGCCTTGGCTGGGCTGCGCACCTTGGTGGGCGCCTCCAAGGTGCGCACGAAGTCGAAGCTCGGTTTGCCCCGGGTGCGCACCTTGGTGGGCACCATGGTGCACTCCGAGGTGCCCAAGATTGGTGCGCACCAAGGAGCGCTCCGAAGTGCGCTCCAAGGTGCGCAGGTGCGCGCGAAGTCGAAAGTTGGGTTAATTGTCCGGTTTGCCTCGGGTGCGCACCTTGCGTGCACCTTCGCCAGGGTGGGCGCCTTGGTGCGCACACCTTGGCTGGGCTGCGCACCCGGGCGCGCACACCTTGGCACCCGCGTTTCCTTCATTTTAAATTTTTTTTTTTTACAATCTCTCAAGTGGGAAATTCTATAATCTCAACTTTTTTTGCCTTTTCAGGAAACTTTTGAATGGAGCGCATCATTGGTGCGCTCCGAAGTGTGCTCCAAGGTGCGCACCTCTGGTGCGCTCCAAAGCTCTCTCCAGCTGCGTGCACCTGCCCCGGGCGCGCACCCGGCCCCGCCCAGCTTCGCTCACCTGTCCCGGGCGTCTGGTGCGGAACCTTAGAGTAAGAAACATCACCGTGCACCTTGGCCAACGTGCGCGACTCGACCGAGCGCGCACTGGCCGAGGTGCACACCGATTTCACCTGGGTGCGCGCGCAGCACCTCGGGCGCACCGGGGTGCGCGCACAACGCCCGGGTTGCACCGTGGCCTGTGTGCTCGGGGCGCCTCGGGTGCGCGCTCGGTGTCGCCCCGGCGCGCGCGGTAGTGCGGGCAACGCACCCCGGCCCGGCCCGGCCCCGACGAGAACGCAAACGGGCAAAAGGTTAATTCAAATAGCATTGCGACGCCCGGCGAAAAACTAAAAAAGGGTGCAACACCGGGACTTCCCGGGAGGTCACCCATCCCAGTACTACTCCGGCCCAAGCGCGCTTAACTGCGGAGTTCTGATGGGATCCGGTGCACTAACGCTGGTATGATCGCACCCGTTATGAGCTTGTCGCAGTGTGTACTTAGCAAACCGCGACCCACGTGCGAATCCACCCCGGCCACCCACCCCCGTCGAGGTGCACACCCTCCCTCGCGAAGTGCGCCCCGTTCGCCAAGTGTGAGCCCTGCCCGGGTGCACGCACCTTGCTAGGGCATCGGGTGTGCACCCGGCCCGGCCTACGTGCGTGCACCTGGACGGGGCGTCGTGTGCGTGCAGTGTCCCGTCTGCAACGCGGTGCCCACACACCACCTCGGGCGCAACGACCTGCGCTCACATGTGGGCCGAGTGCACCTTGGTGCATGTTCGGGGCGCCTCGGGTGCACGCTCGATCTTGCCCCGGTGCACCAAGGCGCTCGGTTTGCCCCGGGTGCGCACTTGGTGCAAGGTGGGCACCCAAAATAGGGATCAAGCACCAAAACACAAGTTTCGGGATGCAAAATGGGACCCAAGGACCACAAATGCGTTCCAAGACCCATGATGGGTCCACGAGAACAAAAATGTGTTCCGAGACTTAATAAACAAATATTGGGTTTTAGGAGAAGAAACATGCTCTGATGCCCAAAACGAGAATCGACCCCGAAAAGGCCACAGGCCAAAAGTGGGATGCGAGACAAAAAAAAATGGGACCCGAGGACCAAAATTGGGTTCCCAGGTCGAAGACAGGGCAACCGGACAAGAAACGACCTCTAAGGCTCGAAATGAGTCCCGACGACTAAAACTTGACAAGAAGCACCCATCAGGCACCCAACTCGACACCCATGGGATGCCGACCCACCCGGGCTTCCACCTAGCACACCTTGGCACCCACCCACCCTCACACCCAACCTCGCACCCAACTTAGCACCTTTGAACCCACATTGGCACTCACCCTGACCCTGGCACCTTGGAACCCACATTGGCACTCACCTTGACCCTGGCACCCACCTTTGCACTCACCTTGGGACCCACCCTGGCTCCCACCTCGGCACCCACCCAGACACCCACCTTGGTTCCTTGGCACCCACCTTGGATCCTTGGCACCCACCCCGACACCCACCTTGGCACGCAACTTGGCTACTTGCCACCCACCTTGGCTCCTTGAAGCCCACCCCGACAACCACCCCGTGACCTACCCTGGCTAGGGTTGGTGCACACCCACCCTGGTGCCCACCTTGGCACCCACCCTATGACCCACCTTGGCACGCACCTTAGTACCCACCCCGTTACCCACCCTAGGACCCACCCCGTGACCCACCTTGGCCAGGGTGGGTGCACCCACCCTGGTGCCCACCTTGGCACCCACCCATCCTAGCACCCAGCCTGTGACCGGGCTTGGAACCCAACCTTGCACCCGTCTTGGCCAGTGTGGGTGCGCACCCATCCTGGCACCCACGTTGTGACACACCCTTTAACCCACGCACCCTAGCACCCACGTTGGCACCCACCTTGGAACCCAACTTGGCACCCACCTCGGCACCCACCTTGACACTTGTGGACCCACCTTGCCACTCACCCTAGCATCGACCCATCCTAGCACCCACCCTGGCACCTTTGCACCCTAGCACTCACCCATCCTAGCACCTAACCTGTGACCCACCTTGACACTCACCCTCGCACCCACCTTGGAACCCAACCTAGCACCCACCCACCCTGACACCAACCCTAGCACCTACCCACCCTTGCACCCACCCTGTGACCCATCTTGGCACCCACCCATCCTACCACTCAACCTATCACCCACCTTCTCACCCACCTTGGCATCCACCTTAGCACCCACCCACACTGGCACCTTGGCACCCACCTCGGGCAAGGTGGGTGCACACCCACCCTGGCACCCAATTTAGAACCCACCGAGCATGTTACCCACCTTGGCACCCACATTGCAGCCCACCCTAGTACCCACCCTATGACCCACATTGGCATCCACACCCTAGCACCCAGGCACCTCGACACCCGCCTTGACACCCACCCTAGCACTGAACCTGTGACCCACCTTGGAACTCACCCTAGAACCCACCCACCCTGTGAACCACCTTGGCATCCACCTTAGCACCCACCCACCTTGGCACCCACTCTAGCACTCACCCATCCTAACACCCAACTTGTTACCCACCTTGGCACCCGCCCTCGCGTCCACCTTGAAACCCACCCTAGCACCCACCCACGCAGGAGCCCACCTTGGCACCCAACCTAACACCCACGCATCCTGGCACCCAACTTGTGACCCACCTTGGAACCCACCCTAGTACCCACCTTTGAACCCACTATATCACCAACCCACCTTGGCACCCACCCTATGACCCTCTTTGGAATCCACCCTAGCACGCACCCACCCTGGCACCCACCATGGAGCGCACCCTAGCACCCACCCACCTCGGCACGCACCTCAACACCCACCTTGGTGTGCGCACTGCGCCAACCTCTCAAAGACCCTATGTGGTGCGCTCCAAAGTGTACACCTTTGGTGCGCTCCAAGGTGCGCACCTTTGGTGCACACCAAAGTGTGCACCGAGGTGAGCACCAAAGTGCACTCCAGGGTGCACACCAAGGCGCGCACCTTTGGTGCGGTCAATGCAAACGAATTCGGAAGTTGGGGTCGATGTCGTAATCGCTGCTGCAGACTACACGTATGAGAATCGGACAAATAGCTTTATATAGGGGAGGTGTTGCGTTTGATGGGTCGACTCCCCTGGTTGTGTGCACTGCACCAACTTCAAAGACCCTGTCTTGTTTAAGAAGTCAAAAGTTGGGGTGGATGTCCTAATCATTGCTGCAGTCTACGCATGTATGAGAATCAGACAAATAGCTTATATAGGGGAGGTGTTGCATTCGGTGGGTTGACTCCCCTGGTTGTGCGCACTGCGCCAACCTCAAAGACCTTGTTTTCGTTTAGAAGCCGAAAGTTGGGGTCGATGTCCTAATTGCTCTTGCAGGCTACGCATGTATGAGAATCAGACAAATAGCTTATATAGGGGAGGTGTTGGGTTTGATGGGTCGACTCCCCTGGTTGTGCGCATTGCGCCAACCTCAAAGACCCTGCATTGCGGATGAAGTCGAAAGTCAGAGTTTGGTGTGCTACAAGGTGTGGTCGAAGGTGCTCACCTAGGTGTGCACCTTTGGAGCGCAGGAAAAGTGCCCTCCAAAAGTGCGCACCTTTGGAGTGCACAAAAGTGCCCTCCAAAAGTGCGCACCTTTGGAGCGCAGAAAAGTGCCCTCCAAAAAGTGCCCTCCAAAAGTGCGCACCTTTGGAGCGCAGAAAAGTGCCCTCCAAAAAGTGCCCTCCAAAAGTGCGCACCTTTGGAGCGCAGAAAAGTGCCCTCCAAAAAGTGCCCTCCAAAAGTGCGCACCTTTGGAGCGCAGAAAAGTGCCCTCCAAAAAGTGCCCTCCAAAAGTGCGCACCTTTGGAGCGCAGAAAAGTGCCCTCCAAAAAGTGCCCTCCAAAAGTGCGCACCTTTGGAGCGCAGAAAAGTGCCCTCCAAAAAGTGCCCTCCAAAAGTGCGCACCTTTGGAGCGCAGAAAAGTGCCCTCCAAAAAGTGCCCTCCAAAAGTGCGCACCTTTGGAGCGCAGAAAAGTGCCCTCCAAAAAGTGCCCTCCAAAAGTGCGCACTTTTGGTGCGCACCAAAAGTGCGCACTTTTGGTGCGCACCAAGGCGCTGGTTCGGTCGTTGCAGGCGAGTTCGGAAGTTGGGGTCGATGTCCTGAGCGGAGGTGCAAACTACACAGGTGTCGGAATCGGACAAATAGCTTATATAGGGGAGGTGTATGCTTCGATGGGTCGACTCCCCAGGTTGAGCGCACCGCGCCAACCTCAAAGACCCTACGGTATGGATGAAGTCGGAAGTTGGGTCCGATGACCGATTCGATTAGTAGGTATGCTCATGAGGTCGGAATTTGGGTCCGATGACCTGCCATGTGTAGGAAGGCGAATGTTGGCACTGTGCGTTGCAAGGTGCACACCAAGGCGCTGGTGCGGTCTTTTTAGTCGAGTTCGGAAGTTGGGGTCGATGTCCTGATCGGAGGTGCAAGCTACACAGGTGTGGGAATCGGACAAATAGCTTATATAGGGGAGGTGTATGCTTCGTTGGGTCGACTCCCCGGGTTGAGCGCACCGCGCCAACCTCAAAGACCCTACGGTATGGATGAAGTCGGAAGTTGGGTCCGATGACCGATTCGATATGTAGGCATACTCGCGAGGTCGGAATTTGGGTCCGATGACCTGCCATGTTGAGGAAGGCGAATGTTGGCACTGTGCGTTGCAAGGTGCGCACCAAGGCGCTGGTTCGGTCGTTGCAGGCGAGTTCGGAAGTTGGGGTCGATGTCCTGATCGGAGGTGCAAACTACACAGGTGTGGGAATCGGACAAATAGCTTATATAGGGGAGGTGTATGCTTCGTTGGGTCGACTCCCCGGGTTGAGCGCACCGCGCCAACCTCAAAGACCCTACGGTATGGATGAAGTCGGAAGTTGGGTCCGATGACCGATTCGATATGTAGGCATACTCGCGAGGTCGGAATTTGGGTCCGATGACCTGCCATGTGCAGGAAGGCGAATGTTGGGACTGTGCGTCGCAAGGTGCGCACCAAGGCGCTGGTGCCGTCGTTGCAGTCGAGTTCGGAAGTTGGGGTCGATGTCCTGGTCAGAGGTGCAAACTACACAGGTGTGGGAATCGGACAAATAGCTTATATAGGGGAGGTGTATGCTTCGATGGGTCGACTCCCCGGGTTGAGCGCACCGCGCCAACCTCAGAGACCCTACAGTATGGATGAAGTCGGAAGTTGGGTCCGATGACCGATTCGATACGTATGCATATTCGCGAGGTCTGAATTTGTGTCCGATGACCTGCCATGCGCAGGAAGGCGGAATTTGGGTCCGATGACCGAGTTGATGGCGTGCCATGCGCAGAAAGGCGGAATTTGGGTCCGATGACTGAGTTGATGTTGATGGCCCGCCATGCATAGGAAGGCGGAATTTGGGTCCGATGACCGATTTGAAGGCGTGCCATACGCAGAAAGGCGGAGTTTGGGTCCGATGACCGAGTTGATATTGATGGCCCGCCATGCGCAGGAAGGCAGAATTTGGGTCCGATGACCTGACATACGCATGGAGTCCGACTCGGGGGCCGATGTTCGATTCGATGACTTGCATTGTGGGTAAAGTCGGAAGTTGTGGTCTTTGACCCGATTCGATGACCAGACTTCGGCTGCTTGAGAATCGGACAAATAACTTATATAGGGGAGGTAGTGTTCTCGAGCATCCTCCCCCCGTGCCCGTTTATGTCGATTGATGCTGGTGCTCTACTGGTTGGAGAGCTCGGATGCAAAAATCTTGCACCAGGATTTATCGATTGTGATGGACACGGCAAGTCTCCTGATTGCTATGCAGGAGCTCATCGTGAATCTCTATGCGGCCTTGGTATGGACTCGACCTGCGGAATGGTTCGGCAATGGTAGTCGCTCCAACACGTCCTTGCAGTGGCCACAGAGGTGATTCAACTAGAGCTCCAGTCTAGCTTTTGGGTTGCTTGGCGGACTGGTATAGCCGCGATCGAGTTCCGGCCATGAACGTTTTAGATAGCTCTTGGGCTTTCTGGGACGGAAGTCGGAAGTTTGGGCTGTTGTCCGATTTGATGACCATTCTTCGGATGTGTGAGAATCGGACAAATAACTTATATAGGGGACTGTGTTGTCTCACGCAGCCCCCTCCGTGCCCCTCTATCTCGACCGATGTTGGTGCTTGAAAGGGTTGGGATCGCTCGGATTTATAAACGTGCACCACCATTTGTCGAGTGTGAGGGACGCGGCAGGTCTCCTAAATGCTATGCGGGCGCTCTCTGAGAATCTCTATCCGGCCTCGACACAAACTAGTCTTGCTGAATGGTTTGGCACTGGTAGTCGATCTAACACGTCGTTGTTGTGGCCGCCTAGGCGATTCGATTCGAGCCCCCGTCTAGCTTTTGGGTTGCTTGGCGGATTTTGCCCTATCCGCAAGTGAGCTCGGTCCCTAAACGTTCGAGAAACCTGATTGCTATGTGCCGACTCTCTTTCTTGCGAGCCTCCATCTAGCTTTTGGGTCTCTACGGAACGGAAGTCGGAATCTGGGACCGTTGTTTGATTCGACGAGGCAGACTACGGTTGTGCGAGAATCGGACAAATAACTTATATAGGGGAGGTGTTGACTGGAGCATTCTCCCCCGTGCCCCTCTAACTCGACCAATGCTGGCGCTCGAACGGTGGTAGCGCTCGGATTTTCATTGAGCGCCAGCATTGGTCGATTTAGAGGGGCATGCGAGATTCCCGAATGCTATGCGAGGGCTCTAACGGAAATGTCTATTGGTTTCGGTATGGATGCAATTGCGAGTGGTTCGGCAAAGGTAGTCGTTCCGATGCGTCCATGTCGTGGCCAAATCGATAATTCGATTTGAGCCCTCGTATAGCATTTGGGTCTCTCGATGTGATTCCGCATTCCAGTCCCTTTGGGCACTGCTTGAGCCGCATCCCAGGGGGTTCCCTTCCCAATAATCTGCCTCGCAACCCGATTGCTATGCGGTGAGGCTCCTCGGCCGCCTCGGAACTATCTGTGTATCAGACGCATCGCGGGATAAGGGGTTGGCAACGGTAGTCGCCCCAAGCGCGTCCGATGCTTGGACCATTCCGAGGCGGCCCTGAAGCCTCTTCCGTCTAGCCGTTGGGTCCTTCTCGCCGCATCCCTCGCCTCGCACCCCGATTGCTATGCGGTGAGGCTCCTCGGCCGCCTTGGAACTATCTGTGTATCGGACGCGTCGCGGGATAAGGGGTTGTCACTGGTAGTCGCCCCAAGCGCGTCCGATGCTTGGACCATTCCGAGGCGGCCCTGAAGCCTCTTCCGTCTAGCCGTTGGGTCCTTCTCGCCGCATCCCTCGCCTCGCACCCCGATTGCTATGCGGTGAGGCTCCTCGGCCGCCTTGGAACTATCTGTGTATCGGACGCGTCGCGGGATAAGGGGTTGTCACTGGTAGTCGCCCCAAGCGCGTCCGATGCTTGGACCATTCCGAGGCGGCCCTGAAGCCTCTTCCGTCTAGCCGTTGGGTCCTTCTCGCCGCATCCCTCGCCTCGCACCCCGATTGCTATGCGGTGAGGCTCCTCGGCCGCCTTGGAACTATCTGTGTATCAGACGCGTCGCGGGATAAGGGGTTGTCACTGGTAGTCGCCCCAAGCGCGTCCGATGCTTGGACCATTCCGAGGCGGCCCTGAAGCCTCTTCCGTCTAGCCGTTGGGTCCTTCTCGCCGCATCCCTCGCCTCGCACCCCGATTGCTATGCGGTGAGGCTCCTCGGCCGCCTTGGAACTATCTGTGTATCGGACGCGTCGCGGGATAAGGGGTTGTCACTGGTAGTCGCCCCAAGCGCGTCCGATGCTTGGACCATTCCGAGGCGGCCCTGAAGCCTCTTCCGTCTAGCCGTTGGGTCCTTCTCGCCGCATCCCTCGCCTCGCACCCCGATTGCTATGCGGTGAGGCTCCTCGGCCGCCTTGGAACTATCTGTGTATCGGACGCGTCGCGGGATAAGGGGTTGTCACTGGTAGTCGCCCCAAGCGCGTCCGATGCTTGGACCATTCCGAGGCGGACCTGAAGCCTCTTCCCTCTAGCCGTTGGGGCTTTCTCGCCGCATCCCTCGCCTCGCACCCCGATTGCTATGCTGTGAGGCTCCTCGGCCGCCTCGGAACTATCTGTGTATCGGACGCATCGCGGGATAAGGGGTTGGCAGTGGTAGTCGCCCCAAGCGTGTCCGATGCTTGGACCATTCCGAGGCGGCCCTGAAGCCTCTTTCGTCAGCCGTTGGGGCCATCTCGCCGCATCCCCCACCTCGCACCATGATTGCTATGCTGTGAGGCTCCTCGGCCGCCTCGGAACTATCTGTGTATCGGACGCATCGCGGGATAAGGGGTTGGCAGTGGTAGTCGCCCCAAGCGCGTCCGATGCTTGGACTATTCCGAGGCGGCCCTGCAGCCTCTTCCGTGTAGCCTTTGGGGCCATCTCGCCGCATCCCTCGCCTCGCACCCCGATTGCTATGCGGTGAGGCTCATCGGCCGCCTGGGAACTATCTTCGTATCGGACGCATCGCGGGATAAGGGGTTGTCACTGGTAGTCGCCCCAAGCGCGTCCGATGCTTGGACTATTCCGAGGCGGCCCTGCAGCCTCTTCCGTCTAGCCGTTGGGGCCATCTCGCCGCATCCCCCACCTCCTCGGCTGCCTCGGAACTATCTGTGTATCGGACGCATCGCGGGATAAGGGGTTGGCAGTGGTAGTCGCCCCAAGCGCGTCCGATGCTTGGACTGTTCCGAGGCGGCCCTGCAGCCTCTTCCGTCTAGCCTTTGGGGCCATCTCGCCGCATCCCTCACCTCGCACCCCGATTGCTATGCAGTGAGGCTCCTCGGCCGCCTGGGAACTATCTTCGTATCGGACGCATCGCGGGATAAGGGGTTGTCACTGGTAGTCGCCCCAAGGACGTCCGATGCTTGGACTATTCCGAGGCGGCCCTGCAGCCTCTTCCGTCTAGCCGTTGGGGCCATCTCGCCGCATCCCCCACCTCCTCGGCTGCCTCGGAACTATCTTCGTATCGGACGCATCGCGGGATAAGGGGTTGGCAGTGGTAGTCACCCCAAGCGCGTCCGATGCTTGGACTATTCCGAGGCGGCCCTGCAGCCTCTTCCGTCTAGCCTTTGGGGCCATCTCGCCGCATCCCTCGCCTCGCACCCCGATTGCTATGCGGTGAGGCTCCTCGGCCGCCTGGGAACTATCTTCGTATCGGACGCATCGCGGGATAAGGGGTTGTCACTGGTAGTCGCCCCAAGCGCGTCCGATGCTTGGACTATTCCGAGGCGGCCCTGCAGCCTCTTTCGTCTAACCGTTGGGGCCATCTCGCCGCATCCCCCACCTCGCACCCCGATTGCTATGCGGTGAGGCTCCTCGGCCGCCTTGGAACTATCTTCGTATCGGACGCATCGCGGGATAAGGGGTTGTCACTGGTAGTCGCCCCAAGCTGCGTCCGATGCTTGGACTATTCCGAGGCGGCCCTGTGGCCTCTTCCGTCTAGCCGTTGGGGCCATCTCGCCGCATCCCCCACCTCGCACCCCGATTGCTATGCGGTGAGGCTCCTCGGCCGCCTTGGAACTATCTTCGTATCGGACGCATCGCGAGATAAGGGGTTGTCACTGGTAGTCGCCCCAAGCACGTCCGATGCTTGGACTATTCCGAGGCGGCCCTGCAGCCTCTTCCGTCTAGCCGTTGGGGCCATCTCGCCGCATCCCCCACCTCGCACCCCGATTGCTATGCGGTGAGGCTCCTCGGCCGCCTTGGAACTATCTTCGTATCGGACGCATCGCGGGATAAGGGGTTGTCACTGGTAGTCGCCCCAAGCGCGTCCGATGCTTGGACTATTCCGAGGCGGCCCTGCAGCCTCTTCCGTCTAGCCGTTGGGGCCATCTCGCCGCATCCCCCACCTCGCACCCCGATTGCTATGCGGTGAGGCTCCTCGGCCGCCTTGGAACTATCTTCGTATCGGACGCATCGCGGGATAAGGGGTTGTCACTGGTAGTCGCCCCAAGCGCGTCCGATGCTTGGACTATTCCGAGGCGGCCCTGTGGCCTCCTCCGTCTAGCCGTTGGGGCCATCTCGCCGCATCCCCCCCCTTGCACCCGGATTGCTATGCGGTGAGGCTCCGATGCTTGGACTATTTCGAGGCGGCCCTGTGGCCTCTTCCGTCTAGCCGTTGGGGCCATCTCGCCGCATCCCCCCCCTTGCACCCGGATTGCTATGCGGTGAGGCTCCTGGGCCACCTTGGAACTATCTTCGTATCGGACGCATCGCGGGATAAGGGGTTGTCACTGGTAGTCGCCCCAAGCGCGTCCGATGCTTGGACTATTCCGAGGCGGCCCTGCAGCCTCTTTCGTCTAGCCGTTTGGGCCATCTCGCCGCATCCCCCACCTCGCACCCCGATTGCTATGCGGTGAGGCTCCTCGACCGCCTTGGAACTATCTTCGTATCGGACGCATCGCAGGATAAGGGGTTGTCACTGGTAGTCGCCCCAAGCGCGTCCGATGCTTGGACTATTCCGAGGCGGCCCTGCAGCCTCTTCCGTCTAGCCGTTGGGGCCATCTCGCCGCATCCCCCACCTCGCACCCCGATTGCTATGCGGTGATGCTCCTCGGCCGCTTTGGAACCATCTTCGAATCGGACGCATCGCGGGATAAGGGGTTGTCACTGGTAGTCGCCCCAAGCGCGTCCGATGCTTGGACCATTCCGAGGCGGCCCTGAAGCCTCTTCCGTCTAGCCGTTGGGGCCATCCGTCGCCTCGCACCCCCGATTGCTATGCGGTGAGGCTCCTCGGCCGCCTTGGAACCGTCTTCGTATCGGACGCATCGCGGGATAAGGGGTTGTCACTGGTAGTCGCCCCAAGCGCGTCCGATGCTCGGACCATTCCGAGGCGGCCCTGAAGCCTCTTCCGTCTAGCCATTGGGGCCATCTCGCCGCATCCGTCGCCTCGCACCCCCGATTGCTATGCGGTGAGGCTCCTCGGCCGCCTTGCAACCTTCTGTGTATCGGACGCATCGCGGGATAAGGGGTTGGCACTGGTAGTCGCCCCAAGCGCGTCCGATGCTTGGACCATACCGAGGTGGCCCTGAAGCCTCTTCCGTGTAGCCGTTGGGGCCTTCCCGCCCCATC
>NW_026728842.1:555000-582500 GCF_030272615.1 Cryptomeria japonica | reverse complement strand
GCTCCGAGGTGCCCACCACGGTGCGAACCCGGGAGCGCCCCGATGTGTGCTCCAAGGTGCGGCGTGCACGAAGTCGGACCCCGGTTTGCCCCGGGTGCGCACCTCGCGTGCACCTTGGTGCGCACACCTTGGCTGGGTTGCGCGCCCTGGTGGGCACCATGGTGCGCACCAAGGAGCGCTCCGAAGTGTGCTCCAAGGTGCGCCGTGCACGAAGTCGGAGCCCGGTTTGCCCCGGGTGCGCACCTCGCGTGCACCTTCGCCGCGGTGGGCACCATGGCGTGCACGAAGTCGGAGCCCGGTTTGCCCCGGGTGCGCACCTCGCGTGCACCTTCGCCGGGGTGGGCACCTTGGTGTGCAGACCTTGGCTGGGTTGCGCGCCCTGGTGGGCACCATGGTGCGCACCAAGGAGCGCTCCGAAGTGTGCTCCAAGGTGCGGCCTGCACGAAGTCGGAGCCCGGTTTGCCCCGGGTGTGCACCTCGGGTGGGCACCTTGGTGCGCATGCCTTGCTTGGGCTGCGCACCAGGGCGGGCTCAAGATGGCACCCGCGTTCCTTTTTTTTCACTATCTTTCAAAACGGAAATTTTAAAATCTCATTTTTTTTTGCCTTTTTCTGGAAATTAGTGAAGGCAGCGCATCAAAGGTGCGCAGCTCGCTGCCCACCACGGTGCGCAACGCCGGTGGGCACCCGGGAGTGCTTCGAAGTGTGCTCCAAGGTGCTGCGTGCACGTTGTCGGAGCCCGGTTTGCCCCGGGTGCGCACCTCGCGTGCACCTTCGTCGGGGTGGGCACCTTGGCTGGGTTTGCCCCGGCTGCGCTCCGAAGCGGGGTTATTGGAGCGCCGCCTCTTTTTTTGTCGGAGCGTTTGGTGGGGTTTCTCGCATTGGCTCTTCCCAGGCCCGGTTGCCACCCTGGCGCGCACGAAGTCGGAAGTAGGGTTAATTGCCCGGGTGCGCACCTTTGCCAGGGTGGGCACCTTGCCTGGGCTGCGCACCAGGGCGGGCTCAAGATGGCACCCGCGTTCCGTTTTTTTCACTATCTTTCAAAACGGAAATTTCAAAATCTCCTTTTTTTTTTGCCTTTTCTGGAAATTAGTGAAGGCAGCGCATCAAAGGTGCGCACCCGGGAGCGCTACGAAGTGTGCTCCAAGGTGCGGCGTGCACGTTGTCGGAGCCCGGTTTGCCTCGGGTGCGCACCTCGCCTGCACCTTGGCCGGGGTGGGCACCTTGGCTGGGTTTGCCCAGGGTGCGCTCCGGAGCGGGGTTACTGGAGCGCCCCCTCTTTTTTTGTCAGAGCGTTTGGTGGGGTTTCTCGCATTGGCTCTTCCCAGGCCCGGTTGTTGGGTGCGCTCCCACCCTGGCGCGCGCGAGGTTGGAAGTTGGGTTAATTGCCCGGGCGCGCACCTTCGCCAGGGTGGGCACCTTGGTGCGCACACCTTGGCTGGGCTGCGCACCAGGGCGGGCTCAAGATGGCACCAGCATTCCCTTTTTTTCACTATCTTTCAAAACGGAAATTTTAAAATCTCGTTTTTTTTTGCCTTTTATGGAAATTAGTGAAGGCATCGCATCAAAGGTGCGCACCTCGCTGCCCACCTTGGTGTGCTCCGAGGTGCCCACCACGGTGCGAACCCGGGAGCGCCCCGATGTGTGCTCCAAGGTGCGGCGTGCACGAAGTCGGACCCCGGTTTGCCCCGGGTGCGCACCTCGCGTGCACCTTGGTGCGCACACCTTGGCTGGGTTGCGCGCCCTGGTGGGCACCATGGTGCGCACCAAGGAGCGCTCCGAAGTGTGCTCCAAGGTGCGCCGTGCACGAAGTCGGAGCCCGGTTTGCCCCGGGTGCGCACCTCGCGTGCACCTTCGCCGCGGTGGGCACCATGGCGTGCACGAAGTCGGAGCCCGGTTTGCCCCGGGTGCGCACCTCGCGTGCACCTTCGCCGGGGTGGGCACCTTGGTGTGCAGACCTTGGCTGGGTTGCGCGCCCTGGTGGGCACCATGGTGCGCACCAAGGAGCGCTCCGAAGTGTGCTCCAAGGTGCGGCCTGCACGAAGTCGGAGCCCGGTTTGCCCCGGGTGTGCACCTCGGGTGGGCACCTTGGTGCGCATGCCTTGCCTGGGCTGCGCACCAGGGCGGGCTCAAGATGGCACCCGCGTTCCTTTTTTTTCACTATCTTTCAAAACGGAAATTTTAAAATCTCATTTTTTTTTGCCTTTTTCTGGAAATTAGTGAAGGCAGCGCATCAAAGGTGCGCAGCTCGCTGCCCACCACGGTGCGCAACGCCGGTGGGCACCCGGGAGTGCTTCGAAGTGTGCTCCAAGGTGCTGCGTGCACGTTGTCGGAGCCCGGTTTGCCCCGGGTGCGCACCTCGCGTGCACCTTCGTCGGGGTGGGCACCTTGGCTGGGTTTGCCCCGGCTGCGCTCCGAAGCGGGGTTATTGGAGCGCCGCCTCTTTTTTTGTCGGAGCGTTTGGTGGGGTTTCTCGCATTGGCTCTTCCCAGGCCCGGTTGCCACCCTGGCGCGCACGAAGTCGGAAGTAGGGTTAATTGCCCGGGTGCGCACCTTTGCCAGGGTGGGCACCTTGCCTGGGCTGCGCACCAGGGCGGGCTCAAGATGGCACCCGCGTTCCGTTTTTTTCACTATCTTTCAAAACGGAAATTTCAAAATCTCCTTTTTTTTTTGCCTTTTCTGGAAATTAGTGAAGGCAGCGCATCAAAGGTGCGCACCCGGGAGCGCTACGAAGTGTGCTCCAAGGTGCGGCGTGCACGTTGTCGGAGCCCGGTTTGCCTCGGGTGCGCACCTCGCCTGCACCTTGGCCGGGGTGGGCACCTTGGCTGGGTTTGCCCAGGGTGCGCTCCGGAGCGGGGTTACTGGAGCGCCCCCTCTTTTTTTGTCAGAGCGTTTGGTGGGGTTTCTCGCATTGGCTCTTCCCAGGCCCGGTTGTTGGGTGCGCTCCCACCCTGGCGCGCGCGAGGTTGGAAGTTGGGTTAATTGCCCGGGCGCGCACCTTCGCCAGGGTGGGCACCTTGGTGCGCACACCTTGGCTGGGCTGCGCACCAGGGCGGGCTCAAGATGGCACCAGCATTCCCTTTTTTTCACTATCTTTCAAAACGGAAATTTTAAAATCTCGTTTTTTTTTGCCTTTTATGGAAATTAGTGAAGGCATCGCATCAAAGGTGCGCACCTCGCTGCCCACCTTGGTGTGCTCCGAGGTGCCCACCACGGTGCGAACCCGGGAGCGCCCCGATGTGTGCTCCAAGGTGCGGCGTGCACGAAGTCGGACCCCGGTTTGCCCCGGGTGCGCACCTCGCGTGCACCTTGGTGCGCACACCTTGGCTGGGTTGCGCGCCCTGGTGGGCACCATGGTGCGCACCAAGGAGCGCTCCGAAGTGTGCTCCAAGGTGCGCCGTGCACGAAGTCGGAGCCCGGTTTGCCCCGGGTGCGCACCTCGCGTGCACCTTCGCCGCGGTGGGCACCATGGCGTGCACGAAGTCGGAGCCCGGTTTGCCCCGGGTGCGCACCTCGCGTGCACCTTCGCCGGGGTGGGCACCTTGGTGTGCAGACCTTGGCTGGGTTGCGCGCCCTGGTGGGCACCATGGTGCGCACCAAGGAGCGCTCCGAAGTGTGCTCCAAGGTGCGGCCTGCACGAAGTCGGAGCCCGGTTTGCCCCGGGTGTGCACCTCGGGTGGGCACCTTGGTGCGCATGCCTTGCCTGGGCTGCGCACCAGGGCGGGCTCAAGATGGCACCCGCGTTCCTTTTTTTTCACTATCTTTCAAAACGGAAATTTTAAAATCTCATTTTTTTTTGCCTTTTTCTGGAAATTAGTGAAGGCAGCGCATCAAAGGTGCGCAGCTCGCTGCCCACCACGGTGCGCAACGCCGGTGGGCACCCGGGAGTGCTTCGAAGTGTGCTCCAAGGTGCTGCGTGCACGTTGTCGGAGCCCGGTTTGCCCCGGGTGCGCACCTCGCGTGCACCTTCGTCGGGGTGGGCACCTTGGCTGGGTTTGCCCCGGCTGCGCTCCGAAGCGGGGTTATTGGAGCGCCGCCTCTTTTTTTGTCGGAGCGTTTGGTGGGGTTTCTCGCATTGGCTCTTCCCAGGCCCGGTTGCCACCCTGGCGCGCACGAAGTCGGAAGTAGGGTTAATTGCCCGGGTGCGCACCTTTGCCAGGGTGGGCACCTTGCCTGGGCTGCGCACCAGGGCGGGCTCAAGATGGCACCCGCGTTCCGTTTTTTTCACTATCTTTCAAAACGGAAATTTCAAAATCTCCTTTTTTTTTTGCCTTTTCTGGAAATTAGTGAAGGCAGCGCATCAAAGGTGCGCACCCGGGAGCGCTACGAAGTGTGCTCCAAGGTGCGGCGTGCACGTTGTCGGAGCCCGGTTTGCCTCGGGTGCGCACCTCGCCTGCACCTTGGCCGGGGTGGGCACCTTGGCTGGGTTTGCCCAGGGTGCGCTCCGGAGCGGGGTTACTGGAGCGCCCCCTCTTTTTTTGTCAGAGCGTTTGGTGGGGTTTCTCGCATTGGCTCTTCCCAGGCCCGGTTGTTGGGTGCGCTCCCACCCTGGCGCGCGCGAGGTTGGAAGTTGGGTTAATTGCCCGGGCGCGCACCTTCGCCAGGGTGGGCACCTTGGTGCGCACACCTTGGCTGGGCTGCGCACCAGGGCGGGCTCAAGATGGCACCAGCATTCCCTTTTTTTCACTATCTTTCAAAACGGAAATTTTAAAATCTCGTTTTTTTTTGCCTTTTATGGAAATTAGTGAAGGCATCGCATCAAAGGTGCGCACCTCGCTGCCCACCTTGGTGTGCTCCGAGGTGCCCACCACGGTGCGAACCCGGGAGCGCCCCGATGTGTGCTCCAAGGTGCGGCGTGCACGAAGTCGGACCCCGGTTTGCCCCGGGTGCGCACCTCGCGTGCACCTTGGTGCGCACACCTTGGCTGGGTTGCGCGCCCTGGTGGGCACCATGGTGCGCACCAAGGAGCGCTCCGAAGTGTGCTCCAAGGTGCGCCGTGCACGAAGTCGGAGCCCGGTTTGCCCCGGGTGCGCACCTCGCGTGCACCTTCGCCGCGGTGGGCACCATGGCGTGCACGAAGTCGGAGCCCGGTTTGCCCCGGGTGCGCACCTCGCGTGCACCTTCGCCGGGGTGGGCACCTTGGTGTGCAGACCTTGGCTGGGTTGCGCGCCCTGGTGGGCACCATGGTGCGCACCAAGGAGCGCTCCGAAGTGTGCTCCAAGGTGCGGCCTGCACGAAGTCGGAGCCCGGTTTGCCCCGGGTGTGCACCTCGGGTGGGCACCTTGGTGCGCATGCCTTGCCTGGGCTGCGCACCAGGGCGGGCTCAAGATGGCACCCGCGTTCCTTTTTTTTCACTATCTTTCAAAACGGAAATTTTAAAATCTCATTTTTTTTTGCCTTTTTCTGGAAATTAGTGAAGGCAGCGCATCAAAGGTGCGCAGCTCGCTGCCCACCACGGTGCGCAACGCCGGTGGGCACCCGGGAGTGCTTCGAAGTGTGCTCCAAGGTGCTGCGTGCACGTTGTCGGAGCCCGGTTTGCCCCGGGTGCGCACCTCGCGTGCACCTTCGTCGGGGTGGGCACCTTGGCTGGGTTTGCCCCGGCTGCGCTCCGAAGCGGGGTTATTGGAGCGCCGCCTCTTTTTTTGTCGGAGCGTTTGGTGGGGTTTCTCGCATTGGCTCTTCCCAGGCCCGGTTGCCACCCTGGCGCGCACGAAGTCGGAAGTAGGGTTAATTGCCCGGGTGCGCACCTTTGCCAGGGTGGGCACCTTGCCTGGGCTGCGCACCAGGGCGGGCTCAAGATGGCACCCGCGTTCCGTTTTTTTCACTATCTTTCAAAACGGAAATTTCAAAATCTCCTTTTTTTTTTGCCTTTTCTGGAAATTAGTGAAGGCAGCGCATCAAAGGTGCGCACCCGGGAGCGCTACGAAGTGTGCTCCAAGGTGCGGCGTGCACGTTGTCGGAGCCCGGTTTGCCTCGGGTGCGCACCTCGCCTGCACCTTGGCCGGGGTGGGCACCTTGGCTGGGTTTGCCCAGGGTGCGCTCCGGAGCGGGGTTACTGGAGCGCCCCCTCTTTTTTTGTCAGAGCGTTTGGTGGGGTTTCTCGCATTGGCTCTTCCCAGGCCCGGTTGTTGGGTGCGCTCCCACCCTGGCGCGCGCGAGGTTGGAAGTTGGGTTAATTGCCCGGGCGCGCACCTTCGCCAGGGTGGGCACCTTGGTGCGCACACCTTGGCTGGGCTGCGCACCAGGGCGGGCTCAAGATGGCACCAGCATTCCCTTTTTTTCACTATCTTTCAAAACGGAAATTTTAAAATCTCGTTTTTTTTTGCCTTTTATGGAAATTAGTGAAGGCATCGCATCAAAGGTGCGCACCTCGCTGCCCACCTTGGTGTGCTCCGAGGTGCCCACCACGGTGCGAACCCGGGAGCGCCCCGATGTGTGCTCCAAGGTGCGGCGTGCACGAAGTCGGACCCCGGTTTGCCCCGGGTGCGCACCTCGCGTGCACCTTGGTGCGCACACCTTGGCTGGGTTGCGCGCCCTGGTGGGCACCATGGTGCGCACCAAGGAGCGCTCCGAAGTGTGCTCCAAGGTGCGCCGTGCACGAAGTCGGAGCCCGGTTTGCCCCGGGTGCGCACCTCGCGTGCACCTTCGCCGCGGTGGGCACCATGGCGTGCACGAAGTCGGAGCCCGGTTTGCCCCGGGTGCGCACCTCGCGTGCACCTTCGCCGGGGTGGGCACCTTGGTGTGCAGACCTTGGCTGGGTTGCGCGCCCTGGTGGGCACCATGGTGCGCACCAAGGAGCGCTCCGAAGTGTGCTCCAAGGTGCGGCCTGCACGAAGTCGGAGCCCGGTTTGCCCCGGGTGTGCACCTCGGGTGGGCACCTTGGTGCGCATGCCTTGCCTGGGCTGCGCACCAGGGCGGGCTCAAGATGGCACCCGCGTTCCTTTTTTTTCACTATCTTTCAAAACGGAAATTTTAAAATCTCATTTTTTTTTGCCTTTTTCTGGAAATTAGTGAAGGCAGCGCATCAAAGGTGCGCAGCTCGCTGCCCACCACGGTGCGCAACGCCGGTGGGCACCCGGGAGTGCTTCGAAGTGTGCTCCAAGGTGCTGCGTGCACGTTGTCGGAGCCCGGTTTGCCCCGGGTGCGCACCTCGCGTGCACCTTCGTCGGGGTGGGCACCTTGGCTGGGTTTGCCCCGGCTGCGCTCCGAAGCGGGGTTATTGGAGCGCCGCCTCTTTTTTTGTCGGAGCGTTTGGTGGGGTTTCTCGCATTGGCTCTTCCCAGGCCCGGTTGCCACCCTGGCGCGCACGAAGTCGGAAGTAGGGTTAATTGCCCGGGTGCGCACCTTTGCCAGGGTGGGCACCTTGCCTGGGCTGCGCACCAGGGCGGGCTCAAGATGGCACCCGCGTTCCGTTTTTTTCACTATCTTTCAAAACGGAAATTTCAAAATCTCCTTTTTTTTTTGCCTTTTCTGGAAATTAGTGAAGGCAGCGCATCAAAGGTGCGCACCCGGGAGCGCTACGAAGTGTGCTCCAAGGTGCGGCGTGCACGTTGTCGGAGCCCGGTTTGCCTCGGGTGCGCACCTCGCCTGCACCTTGGCCGGGGTGGGCACCTTGGCTGGGTTTGCCCAGGGTGCGCTCCGGAGCGGGGTTACTGGAGCGCCCCCTCTTTTTTTGTCAGAGCGTTTGGTGGGGTTTCTCGCATTGGCTCTTCCCAGGCCCGGTTGTTGGGTGCGCTCCCACCCTGGCGCGCGCGAGGTTGGAAGTTGGGTTAATTGCCCGGGCGCGCACCTTCGCCAGGGTGGGCACCTTGGTGCGCACACCTTGGCTGGGCTGCGCACCAGGGCGGGCTCAAGATGGCACCAGCATTCCCTTTTTTTCACTATCTTTCAAAACGGAAATTTTAAAATCTCGTTTTTTTTTGCCTTTTATGGAAATTAGTGAAGGCATCGCATCAAAGGTGCGCACCTCGCTGCCCACCTTGGTGTGCTCCGAGGTGCCCACCACGGTGCGAACCCGGGAGCGCCCCGATGTGTGCTCCAAGGTGCGGCGTGCACGAAGTCGGACCCCGGTTTGCCCCGGGTGCGCACCTCGCGTGCACCTTGGTGCGCACACCTTGGCTGGGTTGCGCGCCCTGGTGGGCACCATGGTGCGCACCAAGGAGCGCTCCGAAGTGTGCTCCAAGGTGCGCCGTGCACGAAGTCGGAGCCCGGTTTGCCCCGGGTGCGCACCTCGCGTGCACCTTCGCCGCGGTGGGCACCATGGCGTGCACGAAGTCGGAGCCCGGTTTGCCCCGGGTGCGCACCTCGCGTGCACCTTCGCCGGGGTGGGCACCTTGGTGTGCAGACCTTGGCTGGGTTGCGCGCCCTGGTGGGCACCATGGTGCGCACCAAGGAGCGCTCCGAAGTGTGCTCCAAGGTGCGGCCTGCACGAAGTCGGAGCCCGGTTTGCCCCGGGTGTGCACCTCGGGTGGGCACCTTGGTGCGCATGCCTTGCCTGGGCTGCGCACCAGGGCGGGCTCAAGATGGCACCCGCGTTCCTTTTTTTTCACTATCTTTCAAAACGGAAATTTTAAAATCTCATTTTTTTTTGCCTTTTTCTGGAAATTAGTGAAGGCAGCGCATCAAAGGTGCGCACCTCGCTGCCCACCACGGTGCGCAACGCCGGTGGGCACCCGGGAGTGCTTCGAAGTGTGCTCCAAGGTGCTGCGTGCACGTTGTCGGAGCCCGGTTTGCCCCGGGTGCGCACCTCGCGTGCACCTTCGTCGGGGTGGGCACCTTGGCTGGGTTTGCCCCGGCTGCGCTCCGAAGCGGGGTTATTGGAGCGCCGCCTCTTTTTTTGTCGGAGCGTTTGGTGGGGTTTCTCGCATTGGCTCTTCCCAGGCCCGGTTGCCACCCTGGCGCGCACGAAGTCGGAAGTAGGGTTAATTGCCCGGGTGCGCACCTTTGCCAGGGTGGGCACCTTGCCTGGGCTGCGCACCAGGGCGGGCTCAAGATGGCACCCGCGTTCCTTTTTTTTCACTATCTTTCAAAACGGAAATTTCAAAATCTCCTTTTTTTTTTGCCTTTTCTGGAAATTAGTGAAGGCAGCGCATCAAAGGTGCGCACCCGGGAGCGCTACGAAGTGTGCTCCAAGGTGCGGCGTGCACGTTGTCGGAGCCCGGTTTGCCTCGGGTGCGCACCTCGCCTGCACCTTGGCCGGGGTGGGCACCTTGGCTGGGTTTGCCCAGGGTGCGCTCCGGAGCGGGGTTACTGGAGCGCCCCCTCTTTTTTTGTCAGAGCGTTTGGTGGGGTTTCTCGCATTGGCTCTTCCCAGGCCCGGTTGTTGGGTGCGCTCCCACCCTGGCGCGCGCGAGGTTGGAAGTTGGGTTAATTGCCCGGGCGCGCACCTTCGCCAGGGTGGGCACCTTGGTGCGCACACCTTGGCTGGGCTGCGCACCAGGGCGGGCTCAAGATGGCACCAGCATTCCCTTTTTTTCACTATCTTTCAAAACGGAAATTTTAAAATCTCGTTTTTTTTTGCCTTTTATGGAAATTAGTGAAGGCATCGCATCAAAGGTGCGCACCTCGCTGCCCACCTTGGTGTGCTCCGAGGTGCCCACCACGGTGCGAACCCGGGAGCGCCCCGATGTGTGCTCCAAGGTGCGGCGTGCACGAAGTCGGACCCCGGTTTGCCCCGGGTGCGCACCTCGCGTGCACCTTGGTGCGCACACCTTGGCTGGGTTGCGCGCCCTGGTGGGCACCATGGTGCGCACCAAGGAGCGCTCCGAAGTGTGCTCCAAGGTGCGCCGTGCACGAAGTCGGAGCCCGGTTTGCCCCGGGTGCGCACCTCGCGTGCACCTTCGCCGCGGTGGGCACCATGGCGTGCACGAAGTCGGAGCCCGGTTTGCCCCGGGTGCGCACCTCGCGTGCACCTTCGCCGGGGTGGGCACCTTGGTGTGCAGACCTTGGCTGGGTTGCGCGCCCTGGTGGGCACCATGGTGCGCACCAAGGAGCGCTCCGAAGTGTGCTCCAAGGTGCGGCCTGCACGAAGTCGGAGCCCGGTTTGCCACCCTGGCGCGCACGAAGTCGGAAGTAGGGTTAATTGCCCGGGTGCGCACCTTTGCCAGGGTGGGCACCTTGCCTGGGCTGCGCACCAGGGCGGGCTCAAGATGGCACCCGCGTTCCCTTTTTTTCACTATCTTTCAAAACGGAAATTTCAAAATCTCCTTTTTTTTTTGCCTTTTCTGGAAATTAGTGAAGGCAGCGCATCAAAGGTGCGCACCCGGGAGCGCTACGAAGTGTGCTCCAAGGTGCGGCGTGCACGTTGTCGGAGCCCGGTTTGCCCCGGGTGCGCACCTCGCCTGCACCTTGGCCGGGGTGGGCACCTTGGCTGGGTTTGCCCAGGGTGCGCTCCGGAGCGGGATTACTGGAGCGCCCCCTCTTTTTTTGTCAGAGCGTTTGGTGGGGTTTCTCGCATTGGCTCTTCCCAGGCCCGGTTGTTGGGTGCGCTCCCACCCTGGCGCGCGCGAGGTTGGAAGTTGGGTTAATTGCCCGGGCGCGCACCTTCGCCAGGGTGGGCACCTTGGTGCGCACACCTTGGCTGGGCTGCGCACCAGGGCGGGCTCAAGATGGCACCAGCATTCCCTTTTTTTCACTATCTTTCAAAACGGAAATTTTAAAATCTCGTTTTTTTTTGCCTTTTATGGAAATTAGTGAAGGCATCGCATCAAAGGTGCGCACCTCGCTGCCCACCTTGGTGTGCTCCGAGGTGCCCACCACGGTGCGAACCCGGGAGCGCCCCGATGTGTGCTCCAAGGTGCGGCGTGCACGAAGTCGGACCCCGGTTTGCCCCGGGTGCGCACCTCGCGTGCACCTTGGTGCGCACACCTTGGCTGGGTTGCGCGCCCTGGTGGGCACCATGGTGCGCACCAAGGAGCGCTCCGAAGTGTGCTCCAAGGTGCGCCGTGCACGAAGTCGGAGCCCGGTTTGCCCCGGGTGCGCACCTCGCGTGCACCTTCGCCGCGGTGGGCACCATGGCGTGCACGAAGTCGGAGCCCGGTTTGCCCCGGGTGCGCACCTCGCGTGCACCTTCGCCGGGGTGGGCACCTTGGTGTGCAGACCTTGGCTGGGTTGCGCGCCCTGGTGGGCACCATGGTGCGCACCAAGGAGCGCTCCGAAGTGTGCTCCAAGGTGCGGCCTGCACGAAGTCGGAGCCCGGTTTGCCACCCTGGCGCGCACGAAGTCGGAAGTAGGGTTAATTGCCCGGGTGCGCACCTTTGCCAGGGTGGGCACCTTGCCTGGGCTGCGCACCAGGGCGGGCTCAAGATGGCACCCGCGTTCCATTTTTTTCACTATCTTTCAAAACGGAAATTTCAAAATCTCCTTTTTTTTTTGCCTTTTCTGGAAATTAGTGAAGGCAGCGCATCAAAGGTGCGCACCCGGGAGCGCTACGAAGTGTGCTCCAAGGTGCGGCGTGCACGTTGTCGGAGCCCGGTTTGCCCCGGGTGCGCACCTCGCCTGCACCTTGGCCGGGGTGGGCACCTTGGCTGGGTTTGCCCAGGGTGCGCTCCGAAGCGGGGTTACTGGAGCGCCCCCTCTTTTTTTGTCAGAGCGTTTGGTGGGGTTTCTCGCATTGGCTCTTCCCAGGCCCGGTTGTTGGGTGCGCTCCCACCCTGGCGCGCGCGAGGTTGGAAGTTGGGTTAATTGCCCGGGCGCGCACCTTCGCCAGGGTGGGCACCTTGGTGCGCACACCTTGGCTGGGCTGCGCACCAGGGCGGGCTCAAGATGGCACCAGCATTCCCTTTTTTTCACTATCTTTCAAAACGGAAATTTTAAAATCTCGTTTTTTTTTGCCTTTTATGGAAATTAGTGAAGGCATCGCATCAAAGGTGCGCACCTCGCTGCCCACCTTGGTGTGCTCCGAGGTGCCCACCACGGTGCGAACCCGGGAGCGCCCCGATGTGTGCTCCAAGGTGCGGCGTGCACGAAGTCGGACCCCGGTTTGCCCCGGGTGCGCACCTCGCGTGCACCTTGGTGCGCACACCTTGGCTGGGTTGCGCGCCCTGGTGGGCACCATGGTGCGCACCAAGGAGCGCTCCGAAGTGTGCTCCAAGGTGCGCCGTGCACGAAGTCGGAGCCCGGTTTGCCCCGGGTGCGCACCTCGCGTGCACCTTCGCCGCGGTGGGCACCATGGCGTGCACAAAGTCGGAGCCCGGTTTGCCCCGGGTGCGCACCTCGCGTGCACCTTCGCCGGGGTGGGCACCTTGGTGTGCAGACCTTGGCTGGGTTGCGCGCCCTGGTGGGCACCATGGTGCGCACCAAGGAGCGCTCCGAAGTGTGCTCCAAGGTGCGGCCTGCACGAAGTCGGAGCCCGGTTTGCCCCGGGTGTGCACCTCGGGTGGGCACCTTGGTGCGCATGCCTTGCCTGGGCTGCGCACCAGGGCGGGCTCAAGATGGCACCCGCGTTCCTTTTTTTTCACTATCTTTCAAAACGGAAATTTTAAAATCTCATTTTTTTTTGCCTTTTTCTGGAAATTAGTGAAGGCAGCGCATCAAAGGTGCGCACCTCGCTGCCCACCACGGTGCGCAACGCCGGTGGGCACCCGGGAGTGCTTCGAAGTGTGCTCCAAGGTGCTGCGTGCACGTTGTCGGAGCCCGGTTTGCCCCGGGTGCGCTCCTCGCGTGCACCTTCGTCGGGGTGGGCACCTTGGCTGGGTTTGCCCCGGCTGCGCTCCGAAGCGGGGTTATTGGAGCGCCGCCTCTTTTTTTGTCGGAGCGTTTGGTGGGGTTTCTCGCATTGGCTCTTCCCAGGCCCGGTTGCCACCCTGGCGCGCACGAAGTCGGAAGTAGGGTTAATTGCCCGGGTGCGCACCTTTGCCAGGGTGGGCACCTTGCCTGGGCTGCGCACCAGGGCGGGCTCAAGATGGCACCCGCGTTCCGTTTTTTTCACTATCTTTCAAAACGGAAATTTCAAAATCTCCTTTTTTTTTTGCCTTTTCTGGAAATTAGTGAAGGCAGCGCATCAAAGGTGCGCACCCGGGAGCGCTACGAAGTGTGCTCCAAGGTGCGGCGTGCACGTTGTCGGAGCCCGGTTTGCCCCGGGTGCGCACCTCGCCTGCACCTTGGCCGGGGTGGGCACCTTGGCTGGGTTTGCCCAGGGTGCGCTCCGAAGCGGGGTTACTGGAGCGCCCCCTCTTTTTTTGTCAGAGCGTTTGGTGGGGTTTCTCGCATTGGCTCTTCCCAGGCCCGGTTGTTGGGTGCGCTCCCACCCTGGCGCGCGCGAGGTTGGAAGTTGGGTTAATTGCCCGGGCGCGCACCTTCGCCAGGGTGGGCACCTTGGTGCGCACACCTTGGCTGGGCTGCGCACCAGGGCGGGCTCAAGATGGCACCAGCATTCCCTTTTTTTCACTATCTTTCAAAACGGAAATTTTAAAATCTCGTTTTTTTTTGCCTTTTATGGAAATTATTGAAGGCATCGCATCAAAGGTGCGCACCTCGCTGCCCACCTTGGTGTGCTCCGAGGTGCCCACCACGGTGCGAACCCGGGAGCGCCCCGATGTGTGCTCCAAGGTGCGGCGTGCACGAAGTCGGACCCCGGTTTGCCCCGGGTGCGCACCTCGCGTGCACCTTGGTGCGCACACCTTGGCTGGGTTGCGCGCCCTGGTGGGCACCATGGTGCGCACCAAGGAGCGCTCCGAAGTGTGCTCCAAGGTGCGCCGTGCACGAAGTCGGAGCCCGGTTTGCCCCGGGTGCGCACCTCGCGTGCACCTTCGCCGCGGTGGGCACCATGGCGTGCACGAAGTCGGAGCCCGGTTTGCCCCGGGTGCGCACCTCGCGTGCACCTTCGCCGGGGTGGGCACCTTGGTGTGCAGACCTTGGCTGGGTTGCGCGCCCTGGTGGGCACCATGGTGCGCACCAAGGAGCGCTCCGAAGTGTGCTCCAAGGTGCGGCCTGCACGAAGTCGGAGTCCGGTTTGCCCCGGGTGCGCACCATGGCGTGCACGAAGTCGGAGCCCGGTTTGCCCCGGGTGCGCACCTCGCGTGCACCTTCGCCGGGGTGGGCACCTCGGCTGGTTTGCGCGCCCTGGTGCGCACCAAGGAGCGCTCCGAAGTGTGCTCCAAGGTGCGGCGTGCACGAAGTCGGAGCCCGGTTTGCCCCGGGTGCGCACCTCGCGTGCACCTTCGCCGCGGTGGGCACCTTGGCTGGGTTGGGCACCATTGAGCGCTCCGAAGTTTGCTCCAAGGTGCGCACCATGGCCCTCCAAGGTGCGCAGCATGGCGTGCACGAAGTCGGAGCCCGGTTTGCCCCGGGTGCGCACCTCGCGTGCACCTTCGCCAGGGTGGGCACCTCGGTGCGCACACCTTCTCAATGTTTTCTTGCCTTTTCTGGAAATTGGTGAAGGCAGCGCATCAAAGGTGCGCACCTCGGTGTGCTCCGAGGTGCGAACCCGAGAGCGCTTCGAGGTGCGCACGAAGTCAAAAGTCGGGTTAATTGCATTGTTTTCCCCGGGTGCGCTCCGAGGTGCGCAACATCGGTGCGCACCAAGGAGGGCTCCGAAGTGTGCTCCAAGGTGCGCACGATGGCGTGCACCTCTGGTGCGCACGATTCGGAGCTCGGTTTGCCCGGGGTGCGCACACCTTGGCTGGGTTGCGCACCTTTTGTGCGCTCCATGGTGCGTACGAAGTCGGAGCTCGGTTTGCCCCGGGTGCGCACCTTGATGCGCACGCCTTGGCTGGGCTGCGCACCTTGGTGGGCGCCTCCAAGGTGCGCACGAAGTCGAAGCTCGGTTTGCCCCGGGTGCGCACCTTGGTGGGCGCCATGGTGCACTCCGAGGTGCCCAAGATTGGTGCGCACCAAGGAGCGCTCCGAAGTGCGCTCCAAGGTGCGCAGGTGCGCGCGAAGTCGAAAGTTGGGTTAATTGTCCGGTTTGCCTCGGGTGCGCACCTTGCGTGCACCTTCGCCAGGGTGGGCGCCTTGGTGCGCACACCTTGGCTGGGCTGCGCACCCGGGCGCGCACACCTTGGCACCCGCGTTTCCTTCATTTTAAATTTTTTTTTTTTACAATCTCTCAAGTGGGAAATTCTATAATCTCAACTTTTTTTGCCTTTTCAGGAAACTTTTGAATGGAGCGCATCATTGGTGCGCTCCGAAGTGTGCTCCAAGGTGCGCACCTCTGGTGCGCTCCAAAGCTCTCTCCAGCTGCGTGCACCTGCCCCGGGCGCGCACCCGGCCCCGCCCAGCTTCGCTCACCTGTCCCGGGCGTCTGGTGCGGAACCTTAGAGTAAGAAACATCACCGTGCACCTTGGCCAACGTGCGCGACTCGACCGAGCGCGCACTGGCCGAGGTGCACACCGATTTCACCTGGGTGCGCGCGCAGCACCTCGGGCGCACCGGGGTGCGCGCACAACGCCCGGGTTGCACCGTGGCCTGTGTGCTCGGGGCGCCTCGGGTGCGCGCTCGGTGTCGCCCCGGCGCGCGCGGTAGTGCGGGCAACGCACCCCGGCCCGGCCCGGCCCCGACGAGAACGCAAACGGGCAAAAGGTTAATTCAAATAGCATTGCGACGCCCGGCGAAAAACTAAAAAAGGGTGCAACACCGGGACTTCCCGGGAGGTCACCCATCCCAGTACTACTCCGGCCCAAGCGCGCTTAACTGCGGAGTTCTGATGGGATCCGGTGCACTAACGCTGGTATGATCGCACCCGTTATGAGCTTGTCGCAGTGTGTACTTAGCAAACCGCGACCCACGTGCGAATCCACCCCGGCCACCCACCCCCGTCGAGGTGCACACCCTCCCTCGCGAAGTGCGCCCCGTTCGCCAAGTGTGAGCCCTGCCCGGGTGCACGCACCTTGCTAGGGCATCGGGTGTGCACCCGGCCCGGCCTACGTGCGTGCACCTGGACGGGGCGTCGTGTGCGTGCAGTGTCCCGTCTGCAACGCGGTGCCCACACACCACCTCGGGCGCAACGACCTGCGCTCACATGTGGGCCGAGTGCACCTTGGTGCATGTTCGGGGCGCCTCGGGTGCACGCTCGATCTTGCCCCGGTGCACCAAGGCGCTCGGTTTGCCCCGGGTGCGCACTTGGTGCAAGGTGGGCACCCAAAATAGGGATCAAGCACCAAAACACAAGTTTCGGGATGCAAAATGGGACCCAAGGACCACAAATGCGTTCCAAGACCCATGATGGGTCCACGAGAACAAAAATGTGTTCCGAGACTTAATAAACAAATATTGGGTTTTAGGAGAAGAAACATGCTCTGATGCCCAAAACGAGAATCGACCCCGAAAAGGCCACAGGCCAAAAGTGGGATGCGAGACAAAAAAAAATGGGACCCGAGGACCAAAATTGGGTTCCCAGGTCGAAGACAGGGCAACCGGACAAGAAACGACCTCTAAGGCTCGAAATGAGTCCCGACGACTAAAACTTGACAAGAAGCACCCATCAGGCACCCAACTCGACACCCATGGGATGCCGACCCACCCGGGCTTCCACCTAGCACACCTTGGCACCCACCCACCCTCACACCCAACCTCGCACCCAACTTAGCACCTTTGAACCCACATTGGCACTCACCCTGACCCTGGCACCTTGGAACCCACATTGGCACTCACCTTGACCCTGGCACCCACCTTTGCACTCACCTTGGGACCCACCCTGGCTCCCACCTCGGCACCCACCCAGACACCCACCTTGGTTCCTTGGCACCCACCTTGGATCCTTGGCACCCACCCCGACACCCACCTTGGCACGCAACTTGGCTACTTGCCACCCACCTTGGCTCCTTGAAGCCCACCCCGACAACCACCCCGTGACCTACCCTGGCTAGGGTTGGTGCACACCCACCCTGGTGCCCACCTTGGCACCCACCCTATGACCCACCTTGGCACGCACCTTAGTACCCACCCCGTTACCCACCCTAGGACCCACCCCGTGACCCACCTTGGCCAGGGTGGGTGCACCCACCCTGGTGCCCACCTTGGCACCCACCCATCCTAGCACCCAGCCTGTGACCGGGCTTGGAACCCAACCTTGCACCCGTCTTGGCCAGTGTGGGTGCGCACCCATCCTGGCACCCACGTTGTGACACACCCTTTAACCCACGCACCCTAGCACCCACGTTGGCACCCACCTTGGAACCCAACTTGGCACCCACCTCGGCACCCACCTTGACACTTGTGGACCCACCTTGCCACTCACCCTAGCATCGACCCATCCTAGCACCCACCCTGGCACCTTTGCACCCTAGCACTCACCCATCCTAGCACCTAACCTGTGACCCACCTTGACACTCACCCTCGCACCCACCTTGGAACCCAACCTAGCACCCACCCACCCTGACACCAACCCTAGCACCTACCCACCCTTGCACCCACCCTGTGACCCATCTTGGCACCCACCCATCCTACCACTCAACCTATCACCCACCTTCTCACCCACCTTGGCATCCACCTTAGCACCCACCCACACTGGCACCTTGGCACCCACCTCGGGCAAGGTGGGTGCACACCCACCCTGGCACCCAATTTAGAACCCACCGAGCATGTTACCCACCTTGGCACCCACATTGCAGCCCACCCTAGTACCCACCCTATGACCCACATTGGCATCCACACCCTAGCACCCAGGCACCTCGACACCCGCCTTGACACCCACCCTAGCACTGAACCTGTGACCCACCTTGGAACTCACCCTAGAACCCACCCACCCTGTGAACCACCTTGGCATCCACCTTAGCACCCACCCACCTTGGCACCCACTCTAGCACTCACCCATCCTAACACCCAACTTGTTACCCACCTTGGCACCCGCCCTCGCGTCCACCTTGAAACCCACCCTAGCACCCACCCACGCAGGAGCCCACCTTGGCACCCAACCTAACACCCACGCATCCTGGCACCCAACTTGTGACCCACCTTGGAACCCACCCTAGTACCCACCTTTGAACCCACTATATCACCAACCCACCTTGGCACCCACCCTATGACCCTCTTTGGAATCCACCCTAGCACGCACCCACCCTGGCACCCACCATGGAGCGCACCCTAGCACCCACCCACCTCGGCACGCACCTCAACACCCACCTTGGTGTGCGCACTGCGCCAACCTCTCAAAGACCCTATGTGGTGCGCTCCAAAGTGTACACCTTTGGTGCGCTCCAAGGTGCGCACCTTTGGTGCACACCAAAGTGTGCACCGAGGTGAGCACCAAAGTGCACTCCAGGGTGCACACCAAGGCGCGCACCTTTGGTGCGGTCAATGCAAACGAATTCGGAAGTTGGGGTCGATGTCGTAATCGCTGCTGCAGACTACACGTATGAGAATCGGACAAATAGCTTTATATAGGGGAGGTGTTGCGTTTGATGGGTCGACTCCCCTGGTTGTGTGCACTGCACCAACTTCAAAGACCCTGTCTTGTTTAAGAAGTCAAAAGTTGGGGTGGATGTCCTAATCATTGCTGCAGTCTACGCATGTATGAGAATCAGACAAATAGCTTATATAGGGGAGGTGTTGCATTCGGTGGGTTGACTCCCCTGGTTGTGCGCACTGCGCCAACCTCAAAGACCTTGTTTTCGTTTAGAAGCCGAAAGTTGGGGTCGATGTCCTAATTGCTCTTGCAGGCTACGCATGTATGAGAATCAGACAAATAGCTTATATAGGGGAGGTGTTGGGTTTGATGGGTCGACTCCCCTGGTTGTGCGCATTGCGCCAACCTCAAAGACCCTGCATTGCGGATGAAGTCGAAAGTCAGAGTTTGGTGTGCTACAAGGTGTGGTCGAAGGTGCTCACCTAGGTGTGCACCTTTGGAGCGCAGGAAAAGTGCCCTCCAAAAGTGCGCACCTTTGGAGTGCACAAAAGTGCCCTCCAAAAGTGCGCACCTTTGGAGCGCAGAAAAGTGCCCTCCAAAAAGTGCCCTCCAAAAGTGCGCACCTTTGGAGCGCAGAAAAGTGCCCTCCAAAAAGTGCCCTCCAAAAGTGCGCACCTTTGGAGCGCAGAAAAGTGCCCTCCAAAAAGTGCCCTCCAAAAGTGCGCACCTTTGGAGCGCAGAAAAGTGCCCTCCAAAAAGTGCCCTCCAAAAGTGCGCACCTTTGGAGCGCAGAAAAGTGCCCTCCAAAAAGTGCCCTCCAAAAGTGCGCACCTTTGGAGCGCAGAAAAGTGCCCTCCAAAAAGTGCCCTCCAAAAGTGCGCACCTTTGGAGCGCAGAAAAGTGCCCTCCAAAAAGTGCCCTCCAAAAGTGCGCACCTTTGGAGCGCAGAAAAGTGCCCTCCAAAAAGTGCCCTCCAAAAGTGCGCACCTTTGGAGCGCAGAAAAGTGCCCTCCAAAAAGTGCCCTCCAAAAGTGCGCACTTTTGGTGCGCACCAAAAGTGCGCACTTTTGGTGCGCACCAAGGCGCTGGTTCGGTCGTTGCAGGCGAGTTCGGAAGTTGGGGTCGATGTCCTGAGCGGAGGTGCAAACTACACAGGTGTCGGAATCGGACAAATAGCTTATATAGGGGAGGTGTATGCTTCGATGGGTCGACTCCCCAGGTTGAGCGCACCGCGCCAACCTCAAAGACCCTACGGTATGGATGAAGTCGGAAGTTGGGTCCGATGACCGATTCGATTAGTAGGTATGCTCATGAGGTCGGAATTTGGGTCCGATGACCTGCCATGTGTAGGAAGGCGAATGTTGGCACTGTGCGTTGCAAGGTGCACACCAAGGCGCTGGTGCGGTCTTTTTAGTCGAGTTCGGAAGTTGGGGTCGATGTCCTGATCGGAGGTGCAAGCTACACAGGTGTGGGAATCGGACAAATAGCTTATATAGGGGAGGTGTATGCTTCGTTGGGTCGACTCCCCGGGTTGAGCGCACCGCGCCAACCTCAAAGACCCTACGGTATGGATGAAGTCGGAAGTTGGGTCCGATGACCGATTCGATATGTAGGCATACTCGCGAGGTCGGAATTTGGGTCCGATGACCTGCCATGTTGAGGAAGGCGAATGTTGGCACTGTGCGTTGCAAGGTGCGCACCAAGGCGCTGGTTCGGTCGTTGCAGGCGAGTTCGGAAGTTGGGGTCGATGTCCTGATCGGAGGTGCAAACTACACAGGTGTGGGAATCGGACAAATAGCTTATATAGGGGAGGTGTATGCTTCGTTGGGTCGACTCCCCGGGTTGAGCGCACCGCGCCAACCTCAAAGACCCTACGGTATGGATGAAGTCGGAAGTTGGGTCCGATGACCGATTCGATATGTAGGCATACTCGCGAGGTCGGAATTTGGGTCCGATGACCTGCCATGTGCAGGAAGGCGAATGTTGGGACTGTGCGTCGCAAGGTGCGCACCAAGGCGCTGGTGCCGTCGTTGCAGTCGAGTTCGGAAGTTGGGGTCGATGTCCTGGTCAGAGGTGCAAACTACACAGGTGTGGGAATCGGACAAATAGCTTATATAGGGGAGGTGTATGCTTCGATGGGTCGACTCCCCGGGTTGAGCGCACCGCGCCAACCTCAGAGACCCTACAGTATGGATGAAGTCGGAAGTTGGGTCCGATGACCGATTCGATACGTATGCATATTCGCGAGGTCTGAATTTGTGTCCGATGACCTGCCATGCGCAGGAAGGCGGAATTTGGGTCCGATGACCGAGTTGATGGCGTGCCATGCGCAGAAAGGCGGAATTTGGGTCCGATGACCGAGTTGATGTTGATGGCCCGCCATGCATAGGAAGGCGGAATTTGGGTCCGATGACCGATTTGAAGGCGTGCCATACGCAGAAAGGCGGAGTTTGGGTCCGATGACCGAGTTGATATTGATGGCCCGCCATGCGCAGGAAGGCAGAATTTGGGTCCGATGACCTGACATACGCATGGAGTCCGACTCGGGGGCCGATGTTCGATTCGATGACTTGCATTGTGGGTAAAGTCGGAAGTTGTGGTCTTTGACCCGATTCGATGACCAGACTTCGGCTGCTTGAGAATCGGACAAATAACTTATATAGGGGAGGTAGTGTTCTCGAGCATCCTCCCCCCGTGCCCGTTTATGTCGATTGATGCTGGTGCTCTACTGGTTGGAGAGCTCGGATGCAAAAATCTTGCACCAGGATTTATCGATTGTGATGGACACGGCAAGTCTCCTGATTGCTATGCAGGAGCTCATCGTGAATCTCTATGCGGCCTTGGTATGGACTCGACCTGCGGAATGGTTCGGCAATGGTAGTCGCTCCAACACGTCCTTGCAGTGGCCACAGAGGTGATTCAACTAGAGCTCCAGTCTAGCTTTTGGGTTGCTTGGCGGACTGGTATAGCCGCGATCGAGTTCCGGCCATGAACGTTTTAGATAGCTCTTGGGCTTTCTGGGACGGAAGTCGGAAGTTTGGGCTGTTGTCCGATTTGATGACCATTCTTCGGATGTGTGAGAATCGGACAAATAACTTATATAGGGGACTGTGTTGTCTCACGCAGCCCCCTCCGTGCCCCTCTATCTCGACCGATGTTGGTGCTTGAAAGGGTTGGGATCGCTCGGATTTATAAACGTGCACCACCATTTGTCGAGTGTGAGGGACGCGGCAGGTCTCCTAAATGCTATGCGGGCGCTCTCTGAGAATCTCTATCCGGCCTCGACACAAACTAGTCTTGCTGAATGGTTTGGCACTGGTAGTCGATCTAACACGTCGTTGTTGTGGCCG
The DNA here is from genome assembly GCF_030272615.1 of Cryptomeria japonica. Lineage (NCBI taxonomy): Eukaryota > Viridiplantae > Streptophyta > Pinopsida > Cupressales > Cupressaceae > Cryptomeria > Cryptomeria japonica. Next base: position 560,867 of record NW_026728842.1, on the reverse strand, counting down.
CCTAGGCGATTCGATTCGAGCCCCCGTCTAGCTTTTGGGTTGCTTGGCGGATTTTGCCCTATCCGCAAGTGAGCTCGGTCCCTAAACGTTCGAGAAACCTGATTGCTATGTGCCGACTCTCTTTCTTGCGAGCCTCCATCTAGCTTTTGGGTCTCTACGGAACGGAAGTCGGAATCTGGGACCGTTGTTTGATTCGACGAGGCAGACTACGGTTGTGCGAGAATCGGACAAATAACTTATATAGGGGAGGTGTTGACTGGAGCATTCTCCCCCGTGCCCCTCTAACTCGACCAATGCTGGCGCTCGAACGGTGGTAGCGCTCGGATTTTCATTGAGCGCCAGCATTGGTCGATTTAGAGGGGCATGCGAGATTCCCGAATGCTATGCGAGGGCTCTAACGGAAATGTCTATTGGTTTCGGTATGGATGCAATTGCGAGTGGTTCGGCAAAGGTAGTCGTTCCGATGCGTCCATGTCGTGGCCAAATCGATAATTCGATTTGAGCCCTCGTATAGCATTTGGGTCTCTCGATGTGATTCCGCATTCCAGTCCCTTTGGGCACTGCTTGAGCCGCATCCCAGGGGGTTCCCTTCCCAATAATCTGCCTCGCAACCCGATTGCTATGCGGTGAGGCTCCTCGGCCGCCTCGGAACTATCTGTGTATCAGACGCATCGCGGGATAAGGGGTTGGCAACGGTAGTCGCCCCAAGCGCGTCCGATGCTTGGACCATTCCGAGGCGGCCCTGAAGCCTCTTCCGTCTAGCCGTTGGGTCCTTCTCGCCGCATCCCTCGCCTCGCACCCCGATTGCTATGCGGTGAGGCTCCTCGGCCGCCTTGGAACTATCTGTGTATCGGACGCGTCGCGGGATAAGGGGTTGTCACTGGTAGTCGCCCCAAGCGCGTCCGATGCTTGGACCATTCCGAGGCGGCCCTGAAGCCTCTTCCGTCTAGCCGTTGGGTCCTTCTCGCCGCATCCCTCGCCTCGCACCCCGATTGCTATGCGGTGAGGCTCCTCGGCCGCCTTGGAACTATCTGTGTATCGGACGCGTCGCGGGATAAGGGGTTGTCACTGGTAGTCGCCCCAAGCGCGTCCGATGCTTGGACCATTCCGAGGCGGCCCTGAAGCCTCTTCCGTCTAGCCGTTGGGTCCTTCTCGCCGCATCCCTCGCCTCGCACCCCGATTGCTATGCGGTGAGGCTCCTCGGCCGCCTTGGAACTATCTGTGTATCAGACGCGTCGCGGGATAAGGGGTTGTCACTGGTAGTCGCCCCAAGCGCGTCCGATGCTTGGACCATTCCGAGGCGGCCCTGAAGCCTCTTCCGTCTAGCCGTTGGGTCCTTCTCGCCGCATCCCTCGCCTCGCACCCCGATTGCTATGCGGTGAGGCTCCTCGGCCGCCTTGGAACTATCTGTGTATCGGACGCGTCGCGGGATAAGGGGTTGTCACTGGTAGTCGCCCCAAGCGCGTCCGATGCTTGGACCATTCCGAGGCGGCCCTGAAGCCTCTTCCGTCTAGCCGTTGGGTCCTTCTCGCCGCATCCCTCGCCTCGCACCCCGATTGCTATGCGGTGAGGCTCCTCGGCCGCCTTGGAACTATCTGTGTATCGGACGCGTCGCGGGATAAGGGGTTGTCACTGGTAGTCGCCCCAAGCGCGTCCGATGCTTGGACCATTCCGAGGCGGACCTGAAGCCTCTTCCCTCTAGCCGTTGGGGCTTTCTCGCCGCATCCCTCGCCTCGCACCCCGATTGCTATGCTGTGAGGCTCCTCGGCCGCCTCGGAACTATCTGTGTATCGGACGCATCGCGGGATAAGGGGTTGGCAGTGGTAGTCGCCCCAAGCGCGTCCGATGCTTGGACCATTCCGAGGCGGCCCTGAAGCCTCTTTCGTCAGCCGTTGGGGCCATCTCGCCGCATCCCCCACCTCGCACCACGATTGCTATGCTGTGAGGCTCCTCGGCCGCCTCGGAACTATCTGTGTATCGGACGCATCGCGGGATAAGGGGTTGGCAGTGGTAGTCGCCCCAAGCGCGTCCGATGCTTGGACTATTCCGAGGCGGCCCTGCAGCCTCTTCCGTGTAGCCTTTGGGGCCATCTCGCCGCATCCCTCGCCTCGCACCCCGATTGCTATGCGGTGAGGCTCATCGGCCGCCTGGGAACTATCTTCGTATCGGACGCATCGCGGGATAAGGGGTTGTCACTGGTAGTCGCCCCAAGCGCGTCCGATGCTTGGACTATTCCGAGGCGGCCCTGCAGCCTCTTCCGTCTAGCCGTTGGGGCCATCTCGCCGCATCCCCCACCTCCTCGGCTGCCTCGGAACTATCTGTGTATCGGACGCATCGCGGGATAAGGGGTTGGCAGTGGTAGTCGCCCCAAGCGCGTCCGATGCTTGGACTGTTCCGAGGCGGCCCTGCAGCCTCTTCCGTCTAGCCTTTGGGGCCATCTCGCCGCATCCCTCACCTCGCACCCCGATTGCTATGCAGTGAGGCTCCTCGGCCGCCTGGGAACTATCTTCGTATCGGACGCATCGCGGGATAAGGGGTTGTCACTGGTAGTCGCCCCAAGGACGTCCGATGCTTGGACTATTCCGAGGCGGCCCTGCAGCCTCTTCCGTCTAGCCGTTGGGGCCATCTCGCCGCATCCCCCACCTCCTCGGCTGCCTCGGAACTATCTTCGTATCGGACGCATCGCGGGATAAGGGGTTGGCAGTGGTAGTCACCCCAAGCGCGTCCGATGCTTGGACTATTCCGAGGCGGCCCTGCAGCCTCTTCCGTCTAGCCTTTGGGGCCATCTCGCCGCATCCCTCGCCTCGCACCCCGATTGCTATGCGGTGAGGCTCCTCGGCCGCCTGGGAACTATCTTCGTATCGGACGCATCGCGGGATAAGGGGTTGTCACTGGTAGTCGCCCCAAGCGCGTCCGATGCTTGGACTATTCCGAGGCGGCCCTGCAGCCTCTTTCGTCTAACCGTTGGGGCCATCTCGCCGCATCCCCCACCTCGCACCCCGATTGCTATGCGGTGAGGCTCCTCGGCCGCCTTGGAACTATCTTCGTATCGGACGCATCGCGGGATAAGGGGTTGTCACTGGTAGTCGCCCCAAGCTGCGTCCGATGCTTGGACTATTCCGAGGCGGCCCTGTGGCCTCTTCCGTCTAGCCGTTGGGGCCATCTCGCCGCATCCCCCACCTCGCACCCCGATTGCTATGCGGTGAGGCTCCTCGGCCGCCTTGGAACTATCTTCGTATCGGACGCATCGCGAGATAAGGGGTTGTCACTGGTAGTCGCCCCAAGCACGTCCGATGCTTGGACTATTCCGAGGCGGCCCTGCAGCCTCTTCCGTCTAGCCGTTGGGGCCATCTCGCCGCATCCCCCACCTCGCACCCCGATTGCTATGCGGTGAGGCTCCTCGGCCGCCTTGGAACTATCTTCGTATCGGACGCATCGCGGGATAAGGGGTTGTCACTGGTAGTCGCCCCAAGCGCGTCCGATGCTTGGACTATTCCGAGGCGGCCCTGCAGCCTCTTCCGTCTAGCCGTTGGGGCCATCTCGCCGCATCCCCCACCTCGCACCCCGATTGCTATGCGGTGAGGCTCCTCGGCCGCCTTGGAACTATCTTCGTATCGGACGCATCGCGGGATAAGGGGTTGTCACTGGTAGTCGCCCCAAGCGCGTCCGATGCTTGGACTATTCCGAGGCGGCCCTGTGGCCTCCTCCGTCTAGCCGTTGGGGCCATCTCGCCGCATCCCCCCCCTTGCACCCGGATTGCTATGCGGTGAGGCTCCGATGCTTGGACTATTTCGAGGCGGCCCTGTGGCCTCTTCCGTCTAGCCGTTGGGGCCATCTCGCCGCATCCCCCCCCTTGCACCCGGATTGCTATGCGGTGAGGCTCCTGGGCCACCTTGGAACTATCTTCGTATCGGACGCATCGCGGGATAAGGGGTTGTCACTGGTAGTCGCCCCAAGCGCGTCCGATGCTTGGACTATTCCGAGGCGGCCCTGCAGCCTCTTTCGTCTAGCCGTTGGGGCCATCTCGCCGCATCCCCCACCTCGCACCCCGATTGCTATGCGGTGAGGCTCCTCGACCGCCTTGGAACTATCTTCGTATCGGACGCATCGCAGGATAAGGGGTTGTCACTGGTAGTCGCCCCAAGCGCGTCCGATGCTTGGACTATTCCGAGGCGGCCCTGCAGCCTCTTCCGTCTAGCCGTTGGGGCCATCTCGCCGCATCCCCCACCTCGCACCCCGATTGCTATGCGGTGATGCTCCTCGGCCGCTTTGGAACCATCTTCGAATCGGACGCATCGCGGGATAAGGGGTTGTCACTGGTAGTCGCCCCAAGCGCGTCCGATGCTTGGACCATTCCGAGGCGGCCCTGAAGCCTCTTCCGTCTAGCCGTTGGGGCCATCCGTCGCCTCGCACCCCCGATTGCTATGCGGTGAGGCTCCTCGGCCGCCTTGGAACCGTCTTCGTATCGGACGCATCGCGGGATAAGGGGTTGTCACTGGTAGTCGCCCCAAGCGCGTCCGATGCTCGGACCATTCCGAGGCGGCCCTGAAGCCTCTTCCGTCTAGCCATTGGGGCCATCTCGCCGCATCCGTCGCCTCGCACCCCCGATTGCTATGCGGTGAGGCTCCTCGGCCGCCTTGCAACCTTCTGTGTATCGGACGCATCGCGGGATAAGGGGTTGGCACTGGTAGTCGCCCCAAGCGCGTCCGATGCTTGGACCATACCGAGGTGGCCCTGAAGCCTCTTCCGTGTAGCCGTTGGGGCCTTCCCGCCCCATCCCTCGCCTCGCACCCCGATTGATATGCGGTGAGGCTCCTCGGCCGCGTTGGAACTATCTGTGTATCGGACGCATCGCGGGATAAGGGGTTGGCACTGGTAGTCGTCCCAATCGCGTCCGATGCTTGGACCATTCCGAGGCGGCCCTGCAGCCTCTTCCTAGTCGTCGGGGCCTTCCCGGCGCATCCTTCGCCTCGCATCCCGATTCCTATGCGGTGAGTCTTCTCGGCCGCCGCGGAACTATACCTGTTATCGCTACTGCATCCTTCGGCTGGTAACCTCCTCTGCCGCCTTGGAACGTTCTCTTTGTCGGACGCGTTGCGGGATAAGGGGTTGGCACTGGTAGTCGCCCCAAGCGCGCCTGATGCATAGACCGCTCCGAGTCGACCTTGCTTTCAGCCTCTCACATGCATAGACCTCTCTGAGTCGACCCTGCAGCCTCTCACGTTTAGCCTATGGAATCTCGCCTCACAACATGATTGCTATCCTTGATGCATCCCTTGCCTCGAGCCCTGATTGCTTTCTTGGCTGCATCCCTCCTCTCCTCACAGCCCAGTTGTCATCACTGCTTCATCCGTCGCTTCATGCATCTGGCTGCTGGGCCCTTCCCACCGCACACCTCGATTGCTATCTCTGCTGCATCACACACCCCGATTGCTATCTCTGCTACATCCCTCGGCTCTCACTTCTGCATCCTTCGCCTCACACCTCGATTGCTATCAATGCTGCATCTGTAAGCTCACACCCCGATTGCTATGCGGGGAGGCTCCTTGGCCGCCTTGGAAATTTCTCTGTGTCGGACGCACCGCGGGATAAGGGGTTGGCACTGGTAGTCGCCCCAAGTGCGCCCGACTCTTAGACCGCTTCGAGGTGACCTCGTAGCCTCTTTCGTCCAGGCTTCCTGCCTTCAACGCCCTTTTTACACCTCGATTGCTATGCGCGGGCTCCTTGGCGTCTATCACCTCTCTGCGAAGAGTGGCACGATGATTGTTGGGGTAAATCGTAGCAGTCCGATCTCTGGCCTTGGGCCATTGTGAGGGCTGATCGATTTCCTGTGCGCATCTCGTGTTCGCCCAGTAACAGACTCGACG
>NW_026728842.1:522500-545000 GCF_030272615.1 Cryptomeria japonica | reverse complement strand
CCTTTTCTGGAAATTAGTGAAGGCAGCGCATCAAAGGTGCGCAACGCTGGTGCGAACCTGGGAGCGCTCCGATGTGTGCTCCAAGGTGCGGCGTGCACGAAGTCGGAGCCCGGTTTGCCCCGGGTGCGCACCTCGCGTGCACCTTCGCCGGGGTGGGCACCTTGGTGTGCAGACCTTGGCTGGGTTGCGCGCCCTGGTGGGCACCATGGTGCGCACCAAGGAGCGCTCCGAAGTGTGCTCCAAGGTGCGGCCTGCACGAAGTCGGAGCCCGGTTTGCCCCGGGTGTGCACCTCGGGTGGGCACCTTGGTGCGCATGCCTTGCCTGGGCTGCGCACCAGGGCGGGCTCAAGATGGCACCCGCGTTCCTTTTTTTTCACTATCTTTCAAAACGGAAATTTTAAAATCTCATTTTTTTTTGCCTTTTTCTGGAAATTAGTGAAGGCAGCGCATCAAAGGTGCGCACCTCGCTGCCCACCACGGTGCGCAACGCCGGTGGGCACCCGGGAGTGCTTCGAAGTGTGCTCCAAGGTGCTGCGTGCACGTTGTCGGAGCCCGGTTTGCCCCGGGTGCGCACCTCGCGTGCACCTTCGTCGGGGTGGGCACCTTGGCTGGGTTTGCCCCGGCTGCGCTCCGAAGCGGGGTTATTGGAGCGCCGCCTCTTTTTTTGTCGGAGCGTTTGGTGGGGTTTCTCGCACTGGCTCTTCCCAGGCCCGGTTGCCACCCTGGCGCGCACGAAGTCGGAAGTAGGGTTAATTGCCCGGGTGCGCACCTTTGCCAGGGTGGGCACCTTGCCTGGGCTGCGCACCAGGGCGGGCTCAAGATGGCACCCGCGTTCCGTTTTTTTCACTATCTTTCAAAACGGAAATTTCAAAATCTCCTTTTTTTTTTGCCTTTTCTGGAAATTAGTGAAGGCAGCGCATCAAAGGTGCGCACCCGGGAGCGCTACGAAGTGTGCTCCAAGGTGCGGCGTGCACGTTGTCGGAGCCCGGTTTGCCCCGGGTGCGCACCTCGCCTGCACCTTGGCCGGGGTGGGCACCTTGGCTGGGTTTGCCCAGGGTGCGCTCCGAAGCGGGGTTACTGGAGCGCCCCCTCTTTTTTTGTCAGAGCGTTTGGTTGGGTTTCTCGCATTGGCTCTTCCCAGGCCCGGTTGTTGGGTGCGCTCCCACCCTGGCGCGCGCGAGGTTGGAAGTTGGGTTAATTGCCCGGGCGCGCACCTTCGCCAGGGTGGGCACCTTGGTGCGCACACCTTGGCTGGGCTGCGCACCAGGGCGGGCTCAAGATGGCACCAGCATTCCCTTTTTTTCACTATCTTTCAAAACGGAAATTTTAAAATCTCGTTTTTTTTTGCCTTTTATGGAAATTAGTGAAGGCATCGCATCAAAGGTGCGCACCTCGCTGCCCACCTTGGTGTGCTCCGAGGTGCCCACCACGGTGCGAACCCGGGAGCGCCCCGATGTGTGCTCCAAGGTGCGGCGTGCACGAAGTCGGACCCCGGTTTGCCCCGGGTGCGCACCTCGCGTGCACCTTGGTGCGCACACCTTGGCTGGGTTGCGCGCCCTGGTGGGCACCATGGTGCGCACCAAGGAGCGCTCCGAAGTGTGCTCCAAGGTGCGCCGTGCACGAAGTCGGAGCCCGGTTTGCCCCGGGTGCGCACCTCGCGTGCACCTTCGCCGCGGTGGGCACCATGGCGTGCACGAAGTCGGAGCCCGGTTTGCCCCGGGTGCGCACCTCGCGTGCACCTTCGCCGGGGTGGGCACCTTGGTGTGCAGACCTTGGCTGGGTTGCGCGCCCTGGTGGGCACCATGGTGCGCACCAAGGAGCGCTCCGAAGTGTGCTCCAAGGTGCGGCCTGCACGAAGTCGGAGCCCGGTTTGCCCCGGGTGTGCACCTCGGGTGGGCACCTTGGTGCGCATGCCTTGCCTGGGCTGCGCACCAGGGCGGGCTCAAGATGGCACCCGCGTTCCTTTTTTTTCACTATCTTTCAAAACGGAAATTTTAAAATCTCATTTTTTTTTGCCTTTTTCTGGAAATTAGTGAAGGCAGCGCATCAAAGGTGCGCAGCTCGCTGCCCACCACGGTGCGCAACGCCGGTGGGCACCCGGGAGTGCTTCGAAGTGTGCTCCAAGGTGCTGCGTGCACGTTGTCGGAGCCCGGTTTGCCCCGGGTGCGCACCTCGCGTGCACCTTCGTCGGGGTGGGCACCTTGGCTGGGTTTGCCCCGGCTGCGCTCCGAAGCGGGGTTATTGGAGCGCCGCCTCTTTTTTTGTCGGAGCGTTTGGTGGGGTTTCTCGCATTGGCTCTTCCCAGGCCCGGTTGCCACCCTGGCGCGCACGAAGTCGGAAGTAGGGTTAATTGCCCGGGTGCGCACCTTTGCCAGGGTGGGCACCTTGCCTGGGCTGCGCACCAGGGCGGGCTCAAGATGGCACCCGCGTTCCGTTTTTTTCACTATCTTTCAAAACGGAAATTTCAAAATCTCCTTTTTTTTTTGCCTTTTCTGGAAATTAGTGAAGGCAGCGCATCAAAGGTGCGCACCCGGGAGCGCTACGAAGTGTGCTCCAAGGTGCGGCGTGCACGTTGTCGGAGCCCGGTTTGCCTCGGGTGCGCACCTCGCCTGCACCTTGGCCGGGGTGGGCACCTTGGCTGGGTTTGCCCAGGGTGCGCTCCGGAGCGGGGTTACTGGAGCGCCCCCTCTTTTTTTGTCAGAGCGTTTGGTGGGGTTTCTCGCATTGGCTCTTCCCAGGCCCGGTTGTTGGGTGCGCTCCCACCCTGGCGCGCGCGAGGTTGGAAGTTGGGTTAATTGCCCGGGCGCGCACCTTCGCCAGGGTGGGCACCTTGGTGCGCACACCTTGGCTGGGCTGCGCACCAGGGCGGGCTCAAGATGGCACCAGCATTCCCTTTTTTTCACTATCTTTCAAAACGGAAATTTTAAAATCTCGTTTTTTTTTGCCTTTTATGGAAATTAGTGAAGGCATCGCATCAAAGGTGCGCACCTCGCTGCCCACCTTGGTGTGCTCCGAGGTGCCCACCACGGTGCGAACCCGGGAGCGCCCCGATGTGTGCTCCAAGGTGCGGCGTGCACGAAGTCGGACCCCGGTTTGCCCCGGGTGCGCACCTCGCGTGCACCTTGGTGCGCACACCTTGGCTGGGTTGCGCGCCCTGGTGGGCACCATGGTGCGCACCAAGGAGCGCTCCGAAGTGTGCTCCAAGGTGCGCCGTGCACGAAGTCGGAGCCCGGTTTGCCCCGGGTGCGCACCTCGCGTGCACCTTCGCCGCGGTGGGCACCATGGCGTGCACGAAGTCGGAGCCCGGTTTGCCCCGGGTGCGCACCTCGCGTGCACCTTCGCCGGGGTGGGCACCTTGGTGTGCAGACCTTGGCTGGGTTGCGCGCCCTGGTGGGCACCATGGTGCGCACCAAGGAGCGCTCCGAAGTGTGCTCCAAGGTGCGGCCTGCACGAAGTCGGAGCCCGGTTTGCCCCGGGTGTGCACCTCGGGTGGGCACCTTGGTGCGCATGCCTTGCCTGGGCTGCGCACCAGGGCGGGCTCAAGATGGCACCCGCGTTCCTTTTTTTTCACTATCTTTCAAAACGGAAATTTTAAAATCTCATTTTTTTTTGCCTTTTTCTGGAAATTAGTGAAGGCAGCGCATCAAAGGTGCGCACCTCGCTGCCCACCACGGTGCGCAACGCCGGTGGGCACCCGGGAGTGCTTCGAAGTGTGCTCCAAGGTGCTGCGTGCACGTTGTCGGAGCCCGGTTTGCCCCGGGTGCGCACCTCGCGTGCACCTTCGTCGGGGTGGGCACCTTGGCTGGGTTTGCCCCGGCTGCGCTCCGAAGCGGGGTTATTGGAGCGCCGCCTCTTTTTTTGTCGGAGCGTTTGGTGGGGTTTCTCGCATTGGCTCTTCCCAGGCCCGGTTGCCACCCTGGCGCGCACGAAGTCGGAAGTAGGGTTAATTGCCCGGGTGCGCACCTTTGCCAGGGTGGGCACCTTGCCTGGGCTGCGCACCAGGGCGGGCTCAAGATGGCACCCGCGTTCCGTTTTTTTCACTATCTTTCAAAACGGAAATTTCAAAATCTCCTTTTTTTTTTGCCTTTTCTGGAAATTAGTGAAGGCAGCGCATCAAAGGTGCGCACCCGGGAGCGCTACGAAGTGTGCTCCAAGGTGCGGCGTGCACGTTGTCGGAGCCCGGTTTGCCTCGGGTGCGCACCTCGCCTGCACCTTGGCCGGGGTGGGCACCTTGGCTGGGTTTGCCCAGGGTGCGCTCCGGAGCGGGGTTACTGGAGCGCCCCCTCTTTTTTTGTCAGAGCGTTTGGTGGGGTTTCTCGCATTGGCTCTTCCCAGGCCCGGTTGTTGGGTGCGCTCCCACCCTGGCGCGCGCGAGGTTGGAAGTTGGGTTAATTGCCCGGGCGCGCACCTTCGCCAGGGTGGGCACCTTGGTGCGCACACCTTGGCTGGGCTGCGCACCAGGGCGGGCTCAAGATGGCACCAGCATTCCCTTTTTTTCACTATCTTTCAAAACGGAAATTTTAAAATCTCGTTTTTTTTTGCCTTTTATGGAAATTAGTGAAGGCATCGCATCAAAGGTGCGCACCTCGCTGCCCACCTTGGTGTGCTCCGAGGTGCCCACCACGGTGCGAACCCGGGAGCGCCCCGATGTGTGCTCCAAGGTGCGGCGTGCACGAAGTCGGACCCCGGTTTGCCCCGGGTGCGCACCTCGCGTGCACCTTGGTGCGCACACCTTGGCTGGGTTGCGCGCCCTGGTGGGCACCATGGTGCGCACCAAGGAGCGCTCCGAAGTGTGCTCCAAGGTGCGCCGTGCACGAAGTCGGAGCCCGGTTTGCCCCGGGTGCGCACCTCGCGTGCACCTTCGCCGCGGTGGGCACCATGGCGTGCACGAAGTCGGAGCCCGGTTTGCCCCGGGTGCGCACCTCGCGTGCACCTTCGCCGGGGTGGGCACCTTGGTGTGCAGACCTTGGCTGGGTTGCGCGCCCTGGTGGGCACCATGGTGCGCACCAAGGAGCGCTCCGAAGTGTGCTCCAAGGTGCGGCCTGCACGAAGTCGGAGCCCGGTTTGCCACCCTGGCGCGCACGAAGTCGGAAGTAGGGTTAATTGCCCGGGTGCGCACCTTTGCCAGGGTGGGCACCTTGCCTGGGCTGCGCACCAGGGCGGGCTCAAGATGGCACCCGCGTTCCCTTTTTTTCACTATCTTTCAAAACGGAAATTTCAAAATCTCCTTTTTTTTTTGCCTTTTCTGGAAATTAGTGAAGGCAGCGCATCAAAGATGCGCACCCGGGAGCGCTACGAAGTGTGCTCCAAGGTGCGGCGTGCACGTTGTCGGAGCCCGGTTTGCCCCGGGTGCGCACCTCGCCTGCACCTTGGCCGGGGTGGGCACCTTGGCTGGGTTTGCCCAGGGTGCGCTCCGGAGCGGGGTTACTGGAGCGCCCCCTCTTTTTTTGTCAGAGCGTTTGGTGGGGTTTCTCGCATTGGCTCTTCCCAGGCCCGGTTGTTGGGTGCGCTCCCACCCTGGCGCGCGCGAGGTTGGAAGTTGGGTTAATTGCCCGGGCGCGCACCTTCGCCAGGGTGGGCACCTTGGTGCGCACACCTTGGCTGGGCTGCGCACCAGGGCGGGCTCAAGATGGCACCAGCATTCCCTTTTTTTCACTATCTTTCAAAACGGAAATTTTAAAATCTCGTTTTTTTTTGCCTTTTATGGAAATTAGTGAAGGCATCGCATCAAAGGTGCGCACCTCGCTGCCCACCTTGGTGTGCTCCGAGGTGCCCACCACGGTGCGAACCCGGGAGCGCCCCGATGTGTGCTCCAAGGTGCGGCGTGCACGAAGTCGGACCCCGGTTTGCCCCGGGTGCGCACCTCGCGTGCACCTTGGTGCGCACACCTTGGCTGGGTTGCGCGCCCTGGTGGGCACCATGGTGCGCACCAAGGAGCGCTCCGAAGTGTGCTCCAAGGTGCGCCGTGCACGAAGTCGGAGCCCGGTTTGCCCCGGGTGCGCACCTCGCGTGCACCTTCGCCGCGGTGGGCACCATGGCGTGCACGAAGTCGGAGCCCGGTTTGCCCCGGGTGCGCACCTTGCGTGCACCTTCGCCGGGGTGGGCACCTTGGTGTGCAGACCTTGGCTGGGTTGCGCGCCCTGGTGGGCACCATGGTGCGCACCAAGGAGCGCTCCGAAGTGTGCTCCAAGGTGCGGCCTGCACGAAGTCGGAGCCCGGTTTGCCCCGGGTGTGCACCTCGGGTGGGCACCTTGGTGCGCATGCCTTGCCTGGGCTGCGCACCAGGGCGGGCTCAAGATGGCACCCGCGTTCCTTTTTTTTCACTATCTTTCAAAACGGAAATTTTAAAATCTCATTTTTTTTTGCCTTTTTCTGGAAATTAGTGAAGGCAGCGCATCAAAGGTGCGCACCTCGCTGCCCACCACGGTGCGCAACGCCGGTGGGCACCCGGGAGTGCTTCGAAGTGTGCTCCAAGGTGCTGCGTGCACGTTGTCGGAGCCCGGTTTGCCCCGGGTGCGCTCCTCGCGTGCACCTTCGTCGGGGTGGGCACCTTGGCTGGGTTTGCCCCGGCTGCGCTCCGAAGCGGGGTTATTGGAGCGCCGCCTCTTTTTTTGTCGGAGCGTTTGGTGGGGTTTCTCGCATTGGCTCTTCCCAGGCCCGGTTGCCACCCTGGCGCGCACGAAGTCGGAAGTAGGGTTAATTGCCCGGGTGCGCACCTTTGCCAGGGTGGGCACCTTGCCTGGGCTGCGCACCAGGGCGGGCTCAAGATGGCACCCGCGTTCCGTTTTTTTCACTATCTTTCAAAACGGAAATTTCAAAATCTCCTTTTTTTTTTGCCTTTTCTGGAAATTAGTGAAGGCAGCGCATCAAAGGTGCGCACCCGGGAGCGCTACGAAGTGTGCTCCAAGGTGCGGCGTGCACGTTGTCGGAGCCCGGTTTGCCCCGGGTGCGCACCTCGCCTGCACCTTGGCCGGGGTGGGCACCTTGGCTGGGTTTGCCCAGGGTGCGCTCCGAAGCGGGGTTACTGGAGCGCCCCCTCTTTTTTTGTCAGAGCGTTTGGTGGGGTTTCTCGCATTGGCTCTTCCCAGGCCCGGTTGTTGGGTGCGCTCCCACCCTGGCGCGCGCGAGGTTGGAAGTTGGGTTAATTGCCCGGGCGCGCACCTTCGCCAGGGTGGGCACCTTGGTGCGCACACCTTGGCTGGGCTGCGCACCAGGGCGGGCTCAAGATGGCACCAGCATTCCCTTTTTTTCACTATCTTTCAAAACGGAAATTTTAAAATCTCGTTTTTTTTTGCCTTTTATGGAAATTATTGAAGGCATCGCATCAAAGGTGCGCACCTCGCTGCCCACCTTGGTGTGCTCCGAGGTGCCCACCACGGTGCGAACCCGGGAGCGCCCCGATGTGTGCTCCAAGGTGCGGCGTGCACGAAGTCGGACCCCGGTTTGCCCCGGGTGCGCACCTCGCGTGCACCTTGGTGCGCACACCTTGGCTGGGTTGCGCGCCCTGGTGGGCACCATGGTGCGCACCAAGGAGCGCTCCGAAGTGTGCTCCAAGGTGCGCCGTGCACGAAGTCGGAGCCCGGTTTGCCCCGGGTGCGCACCTCGCGTGCACCTTCGCCGCGGTGGGCACCATGGCGTGCACGAAGTCGGAGCCCGGTTTGCCCCGGGTGCGCACCTCGCGTGCACCTTCGCCGGGGTGGGCACCTTGGTGTGCAGACCTTGGCTGGGTTGCGCGCCCTGGTGGGCACCATGGTGCGCACCAAGGAGCGCTCCGAAGTGTGCTCCAAGGTGCGGCCTGCACGAAGTCGGAGTCCGGTTTGCCCCGGGTGCGCACCATGGCGTGCACGAAGTCGGAGCCCGGTTTGCCCCGGGTGCGCACCTCGCGTGCACCTTCGCCGGGGTGGGCACCTCGGCTGGTTTGCGCGCCCTGGTGCGCACCAAGGAGCGCTCCGAAGTGTGCTCCAAGGTGCGGCGTGCACGAAGTCGGAGCCCGGTTTGCCCCGGGTGCGCACCTCGCGTGCACCTTCGCCGCGGTGGGCACCTTGGCTGGGTTGGGCACCATTGAGCGCTCCGAAGTTTGCTCCAAGGTGCGCACCATGGCCCTCCAAGGTGCGCAGCATGGCGTGCACGAAGTTGGAGCCCGGTTTGCCCCGGGTGCGCACCTCGCGTGCACCTTCGCCAGGGTGGGCACCTCGGTGCGCACACCTTCTCAATGTTTTCTTGCCTTTTCTGGAAATTGGTGAAGGCAGCGCATCAAAGGTGCGCACCTCGGTGTGCTCCGAGGTGCGAACCCGAGAGCGCTTCGAGGTGCGCACGAAGTCAAAAGTCGGGTTAATTGCATTGTTTTCCCCGGGTGCGCTCCGAGGTGCGCAACATCGGTGCGCACCAAGGAGGGCTCCGAAGTGTGCTCCAAGGTGCGCACGATGGCGTGCACCTCTGGTGCGCACGATTCGGAGCTCGGTTTGCCCGGGGTGCGCACACCTTGGCTGGGTTGCGCACCTTTTGTGCGCTCCATGGTGCGTACGAAGTCGGAGCTCGGTTTGCCCCGGGTGCGCACCTTGATGCGCACGCCTTGGCTGGGCTGCGCACCTTGGTGGGCGCCTCCAAGGTGCGCACGAAGTCGAAGCTCGGTTTGCCCCGGGTGCGCACCTTGGTGGGCGCCATGGTGCACTCCGAGGTGCCCAAGATTGGTGCGCACCAAGGAGCGCTCCGAAGTGCGCTCCAAGGTGCGCAGGTGCGCGCGAAGTCGAAAGTTGGGTTAATTGTCCGGTTTGCCTCGGGTGCGCACCTTGCGTGCACCTTCGCCAGGGTGGGCGCCTTGGTGCGCACACCTTGGCTGGGCTGCGCACCCGGGCGCGCACACCTTGGCACCCACGTTTCCTTCATTTTAAATTTTTTTTTTTTACAATCTCTCAAGTGGGAAATTCTATAATCTCAACTTTTTTTGCCTTTTCAGGAAACTTTTGAATGGAGCGCATCATTGGTGCGCTCCGAAGTGTGCTCCAAGGTGCGCACCTCTGGTGCGCTCCAAAGCTCTCTCCAGCTGCGTGCACCTGCCCCGGGCGCGCACCCGGCCCCGCCCAGCTTCGCTCACCTGTCCCGGGCGTCTGGTGCGGAACCTTAGAGTAAGAAACATCACCGTGCACCTTGGCCAACGTGCGCGACTCGACCGAGCGCGCACTGGCCGAGGTGCACACCGATTTCACCTGGGTGCGCGCGCAGCACCTCGGGCGCACCGGGGTGCGCGCACAACGCCCGGGTTGCACCGTGGCCTGTGTGCTCGGGGCGCCTCGGGTGCGCGCTCGGTGTCGCCCCGGCGCGCGCGGTAGTGCGGGCAACGCACCCCGGCCCGGCCCGGCCCCGACGAGAACGCAAACGGGCAAAAGGTTAATTCAAATAGCATTGCGACGCCCGGCGAAAAACTAAAAAAGGGTGCAACACCGGGACTTCCCGGGAGGTCACCCATCCCAGTACTACTCCGGCCCAAGCGCGCTTAACTGCGGAGTTCTGATGGGATCCGGTGCACTAACGCTGGTATGATCGCACCCGTTATGAGCTTGTCGCAGTGTGTACTTAGCAAACCGCGACCCACGTGCGAATCCACCCCGGCCACCCACCCCCGTCGAGGTGCACACCCTCCCTCGCGAAGTGCGCCCCGTTCGCCAAGTGTGAGCCCTGCCCGGGTGCACGCACCTTGCTAGGGCATCGGGTGTGCACCCGGCCCGGCCTACGTGCGTGCACCTGGACGGGGCGTCGTGTGCGTGCAGTGTCCCGTCTGCAACGCGGTGCCCACACACCACCTCGGGCGCAACGACCTGCGCTCACATGTGGGCCGAGTGCACCTTGGTGCATGTTCGGGGCGCCTCGGGTGCACGCTCGATCTTGCCCCGGTGCACCAAGGCGCTCGGTTTGCCCCGGGTGCGCACTTGGTGCAAGGTGGGCACCCAAAATAGGGATCAAGCACCAAAACACAAGTTTCGGGATGCAAAATGGGACCCAAGGACCACAAATGCGTTCCAAGACCCATGATGGGTCCACGAGAACAAAAATGTGTTCCGAGACTTAATAAACAAATATTGGGTTTTAGGAGAAGAAACATGCTCTGATGCCCAAAACGAGAATCGACCCCGAAAAGGCCACAGGCCAAAAGTGGGATGCGAGACAAAAAAAAATGGGACCCGAGGACCAAAATTGGGTTCCCAGGTCGAAGACAGGGCAACCGGACAAGAAACGACCTCTAAGGCTCGAAATGAGTCCCGACGACTAAAACTTGACAAGAAGCACCCATCAGGCACCCAACTCGACACCCATGGGATGCCGACCCACCCGGGCTTCCACCTAGCACACCTTGGCACCCACCCACCCTCACACCCAACCTCGCACCCAACTTAGCACCTTTGAACCCACATTGGCACTCACCCTGACCCTGGCACCTTGGAACCCACATTGGCACTCACCTTGACCCTGGCACCCACCTTTGCACTCACCTTGGGACCCACCCTGGCTCCCACCTCGGCACCCACCCAGACACCCACCTTGGTTCCTTGGCACCCACCTTGGATCCTTGGCACCCACCCCGACACCCACCTTGGCACGCAACTTGGCTACTTGCCACCCACCTTGGCTCCTTGAAGCCCACCCCGACAACCACCCCGTGACCTACCCTGGCTAGGGTTGGTGCACACCCACCCTGGTGCCCACCTTGGCACCCACCCTATGACCCACCTTGGCACGCACCTTAGTACCCACCCCGTTACCCACCCTAGGACCCACCCCGTGACCCACTTTGGCCAGGGTGGGTGCACCCACCCTGGTGCCCACCTTGGCACCCACCCATCCTAGCACCCAGCCTGTGACCGGGCTTGGAACCCAACCTTGCACCCGTCTTGGCCAGTGTGGGTGCGCACCCATCCTGGCACCCACGTTGTGACACACCCTTTAACCCACGCACCCTAGCACCCACGTTGGCACCCACCTTGGAACCCAACTTGGCACCCACCTCGGCACCCACCTTGACACTTGTGGACCCACCTTGCCACTCACCCTAGCATCGACCCATCCTAGCACCCACCCTGGCACCTTTGCACCCTAGCACTCACCCATCCTAGCACCTAACCTGTGACCCACCTTGACACTCACCCTCGCACCCACCTTGGAACCCAACCTAGCACCCACCCACCCTGACACCAACCCTAGCACCTACCCACCCTTGCACCCACCCTGTGACCCATCTTGGCACCCACCCATCCTACCACTCAACCTATCACCCACCTTCTCACCCACCTTGGCATCCACCTTAGCACCCACCCACACTGGCACCTTGGCACCCACCTCGGGCAAGGTGGGTGCACACCCACCCTGGCACCCAATTTAGAACCCACCGAGCATGTTACCCACCTTGGCACCCACATTGCAGCCCACCCTAGTACCCACCCTATGACCCACATTGGCATCCACACCCTAGCACCCAGGCACCTCGACACCCGCCTTGACACCCACCCTAGCACTGAACCTGTGACCCACCTTGGAACTCACCCTAGAACCCACCCACCCTGTGAACCACCTTGGCATCCACCTTAGCACCCACCCACCTTGGCACCCACTCTAGCACTCACCCATCCTAACACCCAACTTGTTACCCACCTTGGCACCCGCCCTCGCGTCCACCTTGAAACCCACCCTAGCACCCACCCACGCAGGAGCCCACCTTGGCACCCAACCTAACACCCACGCATCCTGGCACCCAACTTGTGACCCACCTTGGAACCCACCCTAGTACCCACCTTTGAACCCACTATATCACCAACCCACCTTGGCACCCACCCTATGACCCTCTTTGGAATCCACCCTAGCACGCACCCACCCTGGCACCCACCATGGAGCGCACCCTAGCACCCACCCACCTCGGCACGCACCTCAACACCCACCTTGGTGTGCGCACTGCGCCAACCTCTCAAAGACCCTATGTGGTGCGCTCCAAAGTGTACACCTTTGGTGCGCTCCAAGGTGCGCACCTTTGGTGCACACCAAAGTGTGCACCGAGGTGAGCACCAAAGTGCACTCCAGGGTGCACACCAAGGCGCGCACCTTTGGTGCGGTCAATGCAAACGAATTCGGAAGTTGGGGTCGATGTCGTAATCGCTGCTGCAGACTACACGTATGAGAATCGGACAAATAGCTTTATATAGGGGAGGTGTTGCGTTTGATGGGTCGACTCCCCTGGTTGTGTGCACTGCACCAACTTCAAAGACCCTGTCTTGTTTAAGAAGTCAAAAGTTGGGGTGGATGTCCTAATCATTGCTGCAGTCTACGCATGTATGAGAATCAGACAAATAGCTTATATAGGGGAGGTGTTGCATTCGGTGGGTTGACTCCCCTGGTTGTGCGCACTGCGCCAACCTCAAAGACCTTGTTTTCGTTTAGAAGCCGAAAGTTGGGGTCGATGTCCTAATTGCTCTTGCAGGCTACGCATGTATGAGAATCAGACAAATAGCTTATATAGGGGAGGTGTTGGGTTTGATGGGTCGACTCCCCTGGTTGTGCGCATTGCGCCAACCTCAAAGACCCTGCATTGCGGATGAAGTCGAAAGTCAGAGTTTGGTGTGCTACAAGGTGTGGTCGAAGGTGCTCACCTAGGTGTGCACCTTTGGAGCGCAGGAAAAGTGCCCTCCAAAAGTGCGCACCTTTGGAGTGCACAAAAGTGCCCTCCAAAAGTGCGCACCTTTGGAGCGCAGAAAAGTGCCCTCCAAAAAGTGCCCTCCAAAAGTGCGCACCTTTGGAGCGCAGAAAAGTGCCCTCCAAAAAGTGCCCTCCAAAAGTGCGCACCTTTGGAGCGCAGAAAAGTGCCCTCCAAAAAGTGCCCTCCAAAAGTGCGCACCTTTGGAGCGCAGAAAAGTGCCCTCCAAAAGTGCGCACCTTTGGAGCGCAGAAAAGTGCCCTCCAAAAAGTGCCCTCCAAAAGTGCGCACCTTTGGAGCGCAGAAAAGTGCCCTCCAAAAAGTGCCCTCCAAAAGTGCGCACCTTTGGAGCGCAGAAAAGTGCCCTCCAAAAAGTGCCCTCCAAAAGTGCGCACCTTTGGAGCGCAGAAAAGTGCCCTCCAAAAAGTGCCCTCCAAAAGTGCGCACCTTTGGAGCGCAGAAAAGTGCCCTCCAAAAAGTGCCCTCCAAAAGTGCGCACTTTTGGTGCGCACCAAGGCGCTGGTTCGGTCGTTGCAGGCGAGTTCGGAAGTTGGGGTCGATGTCCTGAGCGGAGGTGCAAACTACACAGGTGTCGGAATCGGACAAATAGCTTATATAGGGGAGGTGTATGCTTCGATGGGTCGACTCCCCAGGTTGAGCGCACCGCGCCAACCTCAAAGACCCTACGGTATGGATGAAGTCGGAAGTTGGGTCCGATGACCGATTCGATTAGTAGGTATGCTCATGAGGTCGGAATTTGGGTCCGATGACCTGCCATGTGTAGGAAGGCGAATGTTGGCACTGTGCGTTGCAAGGTGCACACCAAGGCGCTGGTGCGGTCTTTTTAGTCGAGTTCGGAAGTTGGGGTCGATGTCCTGATCGGAGGTGCAAGCTACACAGGTGTGGGAATCGGACAAATAGCTTATATAGGGGAGGTGTATGCTTCGTTGGGTCGACTCCCCGGGTTGAGCGCACCGCGCCAACCTCAAAGACCCTACGGTATGGATGAAGTCGGAAGTTGGGTCCGATGACCGATTCGATATGTAGGCATACTCGCGAGGTCGGAATTTGGGTCCGATGACCTGCCATGTTGAGGAAGGCGAATGTTGGCACTGTGCGTTGCAAGGTGCGCACCAAGGCGCTGGTTCGGTCGTTGCAGGCGAGTTCGGAAGTTGGGGTCGATGTCCTGATCGGAGGTGCAAACTACACAGGTGTGGGAATCGGACAAATAGCTTATATAGGGGAGGTGTATGCTTCGTTGGGTCGACTCCCCGGGTTGAGCGCACCGCGCCAACCTCAAAGACCCTACGGTATGGATGAAGTCGGAAGTTGGGTCCGATGACCGATTCGATATGTAGGCATACTCGCGAGGTCGGAATTTGGGTCCGATGACCTGCCATGTGCAGGAAGGCGAATGTTGGGACTGTGCGTCGCAAGGTGCGCACCAAGGCGCTGGTGCCGTCGTTGCAGTCGAGTTCGGAAGTTGGGGTCGATGTCCTGGTCAGAGGTGCAAACTACACAGGTGTGGGAATCGGACAAATAGCTTATATAGGGGAGGTGTATGCTTCGATGGGTCGACTCCCCGGGTTGAGCGCACCGCGCCAACCTCAGAGACCCTACAGTATGGATGAAGTCGGAAGTTGGGTCCGATGACCGATTCGATACGTATGCATATTCGCGAGGTCTGAATTTGTGTCCGATGACCTGCCATGCGCAGGAAGGCGGAATTTGGGTCCGATGACCGAGTTGATGGCGTGCCATGCGCAGAAAGGCGGAATTTGGGTCCGATGACCGAGTTGATGTTGATGGCCCGCCATGCATAGGAAGGCGGAATTTGGGTCCGATGACCGATTTGAAGGCGTGCCATACGCAGAAAGGCGGAGTTTGGGTCCGATGACCGAGTTGATATTGATGGCCCGCCATGCGCAGGAAGGCAGAATTTGGGTCCGATGACCTGACATACGCATGGAGTCCGACTCGGGGGCCGATGTTCGATTCGATGACTTGCATTGTGGGTAAAGTCGGAAGTTGTGGTCTTTGACCCGATTCGATGACCAGACTTCGGCTGCTTGAGAATCGGACAAATAACTTATATAGGGGAGGTAGTGTTCTCGAGCATCCTCCCCCCGTGCCCGTTTATGTCGATTGATGCTGGTGCTCTACTGGTTGGAGAGCTCGGATGCAAAAATCTTGCACCAGGATTTATCGATTGTGATGGACACGGCAAGTCTCCTGATTGCTATGCAGGAGCTCATCGTGAATCTCTATGCGGCCTTGGTATGGACTCGACCTGCGGAATGGTTCGGCAATGGTAGTCGCTCCAACACGTCCTTGCAGTGGCCACAGAGGTGATTCAACTAGAGCTCCAGTCTAGCTTTTGGGTTGCTTGGCGGACTGGTATAGCCGCGATCGAGTTCCGGCCATGAACGTTTTAGATAGCTCTTGGGCTTTCTGGGACGGAAGTCGGAAGTTTGGGCTGTTGTCCGATTTGATGACCATTCTTCGGATGTGTGAGAATCGGACAAATAACTTATATAGGGGACTGTGTTGTCTCACGCAGCCCCCTCCGTGCCCCTCTATCTCGACCGATGTTGGTGCTTGAAAGGGTTGGGATCGCTCGGATTTATAAACGTGCACCACCATTTGTCGAGTGTGAGGGACGCGGCAGGTCTCCTAAATGCTATGCGGGCGCTCTCTGAGAATCTCTATCCGGCCTCGACACAAACTAGTCTTGCTGAATGGTTTGGCACTGGTAGTCGATCTAACACGTCGTTGTTGTGGCCGCCTAGGCGATTCGATTCGAGCCCCCGTCTAGCTTTTGGGTTGCTTGGCGGATTTTGCCCTATCCGCAAGTGAGCTCGGTCCCTAAACGTTCGAGAAACCTGATTGCTATGTGCCGACTCTCTTTCTTGCGAGCCTCCATCTAGCTTTTGGGTCTCTACGGAACGGAAGTCGGAATCTGGGACCGTTGTTTGATTCGACGAGGCAGACTATGGTTGTGCGAGAATCGGACAAATAACTTATATAGGGGAGGTGTTGACTGGAGCATTCTCCCCCGTGCCCCTCTAACTCGACCAATGCTGGCGCTCGAACGGTGGTAGCGCTCGGATTTTCATTGAGCGCCAGCATTGGTCGATTTAGAGGGGCATGCGAGATTCCCGAATGCTATGCGAGGGCTCTAACGGAAATGTCTATTGGTTTCGGTATGGATGCAATTGCGAGTGGTTCGGCAAAGGTAGTCGTTCCGATGCGTCCATGTCGTGGCCAAATCGATAATTCGATTTGAGCCCTCGTATAGCATTTGGGTCTCTCGATGTGATTCGGCATTCCAGTCCCTTTGGGCACTGCTTGAGCCGCATCCCAGGGGGTTCCCTTCCCAATAATCTGCCTCGCAACCCGATTGCTATGCGGTGAGGCTCCTCGGCCGCCTCGGAACTATCTGTGTATCAGACGCATCGCGGGATAAGGGGTTGGCAACGGTAGTCGCCCCAAGCGCGTCCGATGCTTGGACCATTCCGAGGCGGCCCTGAAGCCTCTTCCGTCTAGCCGTTGGGTCCTTCTCGCCGCATCCCTCGCCTCGCACCCCGATTGCTATGCGGTGAGGCTCCTCGGCCGCCTTGGAACTATCTGTGTATCGGACGCGTCGCGGGATAAGGGGTTGTCACTGGTAGTCGCCCCAAGCGCGTCCGATGCTTGGACCATTCCGAGGCGGCCCTGAAGCCTCTTCCGTCTAGCCGTTGGGTCCTTCTCGCCGCATCCCTCGCCTCGCACCCCGATTGCTATGCGGTGAGGCTCCTCGGCCGCCTTGGAACTATCTGTGTATCGGACGCGTCGCGGGATAAGGGGTTGTCACTGGTAGTCGCCCCAAGCGCGTCCGATGCTTGGACCATTCCGAGGCGGCCCTGAAGCCTCTTCCGTCTAGCCGTTGGGTCCTTCTCGCCGCATCCCTCGCCTCGCACCCCGATTGCTATGCGGTGAGGCTCCTCGGCCGCCTTGGAACTATCTGTGTATCAGACGCGTCGCGGGATAAGGGGTTGTCACTGGTAGTCGCCCCAAGCGCGTCCGATGCTTGGACCATTCCGAGGCGGCCCTGAAGCCTCTTCCGTCTAGCCGTTGGGTCCTTCTCGCCGCATCCCTCGCCTCGCACCCCGATTGCTATGCGGTGAGGCTCCTCGGCCGCCTTGGAACTATCTGTGTATCGGACGCGTCGCGGGATAAGGGGTTGTCACTGGTAGTCGCCCCAAGCGCGTCCGATGCTTGGACCATTCCGAGGCGGCCCTGAAGCCTCTTCCGTCTAGCCGTTGGGTCCTTCTCGCCGCATCCCTCGCCTCGCACCCCGATTGCTATGCGGTGAGGCTCCTCGGCCGCCTTGGAACTATCTGTGTATCGGACGCGTCGCGGGATAAGGGGTTGTCACTGGTAGTCGCCCCAAGCGCGTCCGATGCTTGGACCATTCCGAGGCGGACCTGAAGCCTCTTCCCTCTAGCCGTTGGGGCTTTCTCGCCGCATCCCTCGCCTCGCACCCCGATTGCTATGCTGTGAGGCTCCTCGGCCGCCTCGGAACTATCTGTGTATCGGACGCATCGCGGGATAAGGGGTTGGCAGTGGTAGTCGCCCCAAGCGCGTCCGATGCTTGGACCATTCCGAGGCGGCCCTGAAGCCTCTTTCGTCAGCCGTTGGGGCCATCTCGCCGCATCCCCCACCTCGCACCACGATTGCTATGCTGTGAGGCTCCTCGGCCGCCTCGGAACTATCTGTGTATCGGACGCATCGCGGGATAAGGGGTTGGCAGTGGTAGTCGCCCCAAGCGCGTCCGATGCTTGGACTATTCCGAGGCGGCCCTGCAGCCTCTTCCGTGTAGCCTTTGGGGCCATCTCGCCGCATCCCTCGCCTCGCACCCCGATTGCTATGCGGTGAGGCTCATCGGCCGCCTGGGAACTATCTTCGTATCGGACGCATCGCGGGATAAGGGGTTGTCACTGGTAGTCGCCCCAAGCGCGTCCGATGCTTGGACTATTCCGAGGCGGCCCTGCAGCCTCTTCCGTCTAGCCGTTGGGGCCATCTCGCCGCATCCCCCACCTCCTCGGCTGCCTCGGAACTATCTGTGTATCGGACGCATCGCGGGATAAGGGGTTGGCAGTGGTAGTCGCCCCAAGCGCGTCCGATGCTTGGACTATTCCGAGGCGGCCCTGCAGCCTCTTCCGTCTAGCCTTTGGGGCCATCTCGCCGCATCCCTCACCTCGCACCCCGATTGCTATGCAGTGAGGCTCCTCGGCCGCCTGGGAACTATCTTCGTATCGGACGCATCGCGGGATAAGGGGTTGTCACTGGTAGTCGCCCCAAGGACGTCCGATGCTTGGACTATTCCGAGGCGGCCCTGCAGCCTCTTCCGTCTAGCCGTTGGGGCCATCTCGCCGCATCCCCCACCTCCTCGGCTGCCTCGGAACTATCTTCGTATCGGACGCATCGCGGGATAAGGGGTTGGCAGTGGTAGTCACCCCAAGCGCGTCCGATGCTTGGACTATTCCGAGGCGGCCCTGCAGCCTCTTCCGTCTAGCCTTTGGGGCCATCTCGCCGCATCCCTCGCCTCGCACCCCGATTGCTATGCGGTGAGGCTCCTCGGCCACCTGGGAACTATCTTCGTATCGGACGCATCGCGGGATAAGGGGTTGTCACTGGTAGTCGCCCCAAGCGCGTCCGATGCTTGGACTATTCCGAGGCGGCCCTGCAGCCTCTTTCGTCTAACCGTTGGGGCCATCTCGCCGCATCCCCCACCTCGCACCCCGATTGCTATGCGGTGAGGCTCCTCGGCCGCCTTGGAACTATCTTCGTATCGGACGCATCGCGGGATAAGGGGTTGTCACTGGTAGTCGCCCCAAGCTGCGTCCGATGCTTGGACTATTCCGAGGCGGCCCTGTGGCCTCTTCCGTCTAGCCGTTGGGGCCATCTCGCCGCATCCCCCACCTCGCACCCCGATTGCTATGCGGTGAGGCTCCTCGGCCGCCTTGGAACTATCTTCGTATCGGACGCATCGCGAGATAAGGGGTTGTCACTGGTAGTCGCCCCAAGCACGTCCGATGCTTGGACTATTCCGAGGCGGCCCTGCAGCCTCTTCCGTCTAGCCGTTGGGGCCATCTCGCCGCATCCCCCACCTCGCACCCCGATTGCTATGCGGTGAGGCTCCTCGGCCGCCTTGGAACTATCTTCGTATCGGACGCATCGCGGGATAAGGGGTTGTCACTGGTAGTCGCCCCAAGCGCGTTCGATGCTTGGACTATTCCGAGGCGGCCCTGCAGCCTCTTCCGTCTAGCCGTTGGGGCCATCTCGCCGCATCCCCCACCTCGCACCCCGATTGCTATGCGGTGAGGCTCCTCGGCCGCCTTGGAACTATCTTCGTATCGGACGCATCGCGGGATAAGGGGTTGTCACTGGTAGTCGCCCCAAGCGCGTCCGATGCTTGGACTATTCCGAGGCGGCCCTGTGGCCTCCTCCGTCTAGCCGTTGGGGCCATCTCGCCGCATCCCCCCCCTTGCACCCGGATTGCTATGCGGTGAGGCTCCGATGCTTGGACTATTTCGAGGCGGCCCTGTGGCCTCTTCCGTCTAGCCGTTGGGGCCATCTCGCCGCATCCCCCCCCTTGCACCCGGATTGCTATGCGGTGAGGCTCCTGGGCCACCTTGGAACTATCTTCGTATCGGACGCATCGCGGGATAAGGGGTTGTCACTGGTAGTCGCCCCAAGCGCGTCCGATGCTTGGACTATTCCGAGGCGGCCCTACAGCCTCTTTCGTCTAGCCGTTTGGGCCATCTCGCCGCATCCCCCACCTCGCACCCCGATTGCTATGCGGTGAGGCTCCTCGACCGCCTTGGAACTATCTTCGTATCGGACGCATCGCAGGATAAGGGGTTGTCACTGGTAGTCGCCCCAAGCGCGTCCGATGCTTGGACTATTCCGAGGCGGCCCTGCAGCCTCTTCCGTCTAGCCGTTGGGGCCATCTCGCCGCATCCCCCACCTCGCACCCCGATTGCTATGCGGTGATGCTCCTCGGCCGCTTTGGAACCATCTTCGAATCGGACGCATCGCGGGATAAGGGGTTGTCACTGGTAGTCGCCCCAAGCGCGTCCGATGCTTGGACCATTCCGAGGCGGCCCTGAAGCCTCTTCCGTCTAGCCGTTGGGGCCATCCGTCGCCTCGCACCCCCGATTGCTATGCGGTGAGGCTCCTCGGCCGCCTTGGAACCGTCTTCGTATCGGACGCATCGCGGGATAAGGGGTTGTCACTGGTAGTCGCCCCAAGCGCGTCCGATGCTCGGACCATTCCGAGGCGGCCCTGAAGCCTCTTCCGTCTAGCCATTGGGGCCATCTCGCCGCATCCGTCGCCTCGCACCCCCGATTGCTATGCGGTGAGGCTCCTCGGCCGCCTTGCAACCTTCTGTGTATCGGACGCATCGCGGGATAAGGGGTTGGCACTGGTAGTCGCCCCAAGCGCGTCCGATGCTTGGACCATACCGAGGTGGCCCTGAAGCCTCTTCCGTGTAGCCGTTGGGGCCTTCCCGCCCCATCCCTCGCCTCGCACCCCGATTGATATGCGGTGAGGCTCCTCGGCCGCGTTGGAACTATCTGTGTATCGGACGCATCGCGGGATAAGGGGTTGGCACTGGTAGTCGTCCCAATCGCGTCCGATGCTTGGACCATTCCGAGGCGGCCCTGCAGCCTCTTCCTAGTCGTCGGGGCCTTCCCGGCGCATCCTTCGCCTCGCATCCCGATTCCTATGCGGTGAGTCTTCTCGGCCGCCGCGGAACTATACCTGTTATCGCTACTGCATCCTTCGGCTGGTAACCTCCTCTGCCGCCTTGGAACGTTCTCTTTGTCGGACGCGTCGCGGGATAAGGGGTTGGCACTGGTAGTCGCCCCAAGCGCGCCTGATGCATAGACCGCTCCGAGTCGACCTTGCTTTCAGCCTCTCACATGCATAGACCTCTCTGAGTCGACCCTGCAGCCTCTCACGTTTAGCCTATGGAATCTCGCCTCACAACATGATTGCTATCCTTGATGCATCCCTTGCCTCGAGCCCTGATTGCTTTCTTGGCTGCATCCCTCCTCTCCTCACAGCCCAGTTGTCATCACTGCTTCATCCGTCGCTTCATGCATCTGGCTGCTGGGCCCTTCCCACCGCACACCTCGATTGCTATCTCTGCTGCATCACACACCCCGATTGCTATCTCTGCTACATCCCTCGGCTCTCACTTCTGCATCCTTCGCCTCACACCTCGATTGCTATCAATGCTGCATCTGTAAGCTCACACCCCGATTGCTATGCGGGGAGGCTCCTTGGCCGCCTTGGAAATTTCTCTGTGTCGGACGCACCGCGGGATAAGGGGTTGGCACTGGTAGTCGCCCCAAGTGCGCCCGACTCTTAGACCGCTTCGAGGTGACCTCGTAGCCTCTTTCGTCCAGGCTTCCTGCCTTCAACGCCCTTTTTACACCTCGATTGCTATGCGCGGGCTCCTTGGCGTCTATCACCTCTCTGCGAAGAGTGGCACGATGATTGTTGGGGTAAATCGTAGCAGTCCGATCTCTGGCCTTGGGCCATTGTGAGGGCTGATCGATTTCCTGTGCGCATCTCGTGTTCGCCCAGTAACAGACTCGACGACTTGTAATCGGTCTTGTTCCCGATTGTTCCTGGAGGTAGTCTTCGGAACTCTTGGATTTGACCTGTCACTCGAACTGTCCTCTTCCGAGGATGCTTGTGTGTGTGCGCTTGTGCCATTTCCTTGGCGGTATTAACGAGATATTAAAGAGCGGAGTGAGCGCCTCGCCCAGCTATGTTTGGGGCTCTCACTCCCTTACCCGGTGTGCGACCGCTTTGCACGTAGGTTGCGGAGCATCGCGACTCTTTCGATGTTTGGCGGTTGTCTTCCGGTGATGCGTTGGTCCCGAAGTGCACGTTACTAGCATTTCTGCCATTGTTCTCGATCTTTGGCACGTTCCTTCGTTGCAATTGGATATATATCTCCGTTTATACGCGCAGGCTTCTCCCGCCTATTCAGCGCTGTCCCACTCTCAGCACTCTCGTGGTCTCCTTGGCTTCTCTCTCCCGTGAGCGAGCTCTCTTCTCGAGTCTTTTCCATGTCCCATGGAGGTTGCCTTGCGAAATTCGGGCACACAAACGTGACCGGATAAGAGCGGAATTGCCTATGAGGAGAAGCTCACCTTAGGGAGCAGCAATGCCGAGTGTTTCGACAGAGGGTAGAGGGGGCGTTGTTTGGGCGGTTGCACAAAAGAGTGCTACGGTTGCACTGAAGGTTGCTTCCTCGTCTCCGACGAACTCTTCGAGGCAAAAAAGCTTGTTTACGGGGTCGAGGTGGGACTGTTCGTGCGAGTTGCGCCACCAAAAGTGCGTAGGGGGCATATACCTGGGAAATGGATGTCTCTGAGTGGCCTTACTCGGTCGCGTGCACGGTGCATTCTCTAACAGCAGGACTGTCGCGAGCATGTGCGGTTCGGATGTTTTCGGGTAAAGGGTTCCGTACGGGATGTTCTTCCCAGGCTCCTGTGAACCGAGACTCTGCATCGTCATGCTCCGGCTCCCGTGGGTGCTTCATGCCTCGTCGAGCTGTTTGTCGTGGGCGATTAAGGCCGAGGCCTTCCTTCGAGAGGGGAATTGTTCAGGCTGGTCGAGGCGGGATTGTTCGTGCGGGGTGCACCACCAAAAGTGCGTAGGGGGCATATGCCTGGGAAATGGATGTCTCTGAGTGGCCTTACTCGGTCGCGTGCACGGTGCACTCTCTCACGGCATGACTGTCGCGAGCATCGACGGTGCGG
>NW_026728842.1:490000-512500 GCF_030272615.1 Cryptomeria japonica | reverse complement strand
CGCGCGAGGTTGGAAGTTGGGTTAATTGCCCGGGCGCGCACCTTCGCCAGGGTGGGCACCTTGGTGCGCACACCTTGGCTGGGCTGCGCACCAGGGCGGGCTCAAGATGGCACCAGCATTCCCTTTTTTTCACTATCTTTCAAAACGGAAATTTTAAAATCTCGTTTTTTTTTGCCTTTTATGGAAATTAGTGAAGGCATCGCATCAAAGGTGCGCACCTCGCTGCCCACCTTGGTGTGCTCCGAGGTGCCCACCACGGTGCGAACCCGGGAGCGCCCCGATGTGTGCTCCAAGGTGCGGCGTGCACGAAGTCGGACCCCGGTTTGCCCCGGGTGCGCACCTCGCGTGCACCTTGGTGCGCACACCTTGGCTGGGTTGCGCGCCCTGGTGGGCACCATGGTGCGCACCAAGGAGCGCTCCGAAGTGTGCTCCAAGGTGCGCCGTGCACGAAGTCGGAGCCCGGTTTGCCCCGGGTGCGCACCTCGCGTGCACCTTCGCCGCGGTGGGCACCATGGCGTGCACGAAGTCGGAGCCCGGTTTGCCCCGGGTGCGCACCTCGCGTGCACCTTCGCCGGGGTGGGCACCTTGGTGTGCAGACCTTGGCTGGGTTGCGCGCCCTGGTGGGCACCATGGTGCGCACCAAGGAGCGCTCCGAAGTGTGCTCCAAGGTGCGGCCTGCACGAAGTCGGAGCCCGGTTTGCCCCGGGTGTGCACCTCGGGTGGGCACCTTGGTGCGCATGCCTTGCCTGGGCTGCGCACCAGGGCGGGCTCAAGATGGCACCCGCGTTCCTTTTTTTTCACTATCTTTCAAAACGGAAATTTTAAAATCTCATTTTTTTTTGCCTTTTTCTGGAAATTAGTGAAGGCAGCGCATCAAAGGTGCGCAGCTCGCTGCCCACCACGGTGCGCAACGCCGGTGGGCACCCGGGAGTGCTTCGAAGTGTGCTCCAAGGTGCTGCGTGCACGTTGTCGGAGCCCGGTTTGCCCCGGGTGCGCACCTCGCGTGCACCTTCGTCGGGGTGGGCACCTTGGCTGGGTTTGCCCCGGCTGCGCTCCGAAGCGGGGTTATTGGAGCGCCGCCTCTTTTTTTGTCGGAGCGTTTGGTGGGGTTTCTCGCATTGGCTCTTCCCAGGCCCGGTTGCCACCCTGGCGCGCACGAAGTCGGAAGTAGGGTTAATTGCCCGGGTGCGCACCTTTGCCAGGGTGGGCACCTTGCCTGGGCTGCGCACCAGGGCGGGCTCAAGATGGCACCCGCGTTCCGTTTTTTTCACTATCTTTCAAAACGGAAATTTCAAAATCTCCTTTTTTTTTTGCCTTTTCTGGAAATTAGTGAAGGCAGCGCATCAAAGGTGCGCACCCGGGAGCGCTACGAAGTGTGCTCCAAGGTGCGGCGTGCACGTTGTCGGAGCCCGGTTTGCCTCGGGTGCGCACCTCGCCTGCACCTTGGCCGGGGTGGGCACCTTGGCTGGGTTTGCCCAGGGTGCGCTCCGGAGCGGGGTTACTGGAGCGCCCCCTCTTTTTTTGTCAGAGCGTTTGGTGGGGTTTCTCGCATTGGCTCTTCCCAGGCCCGGTTGTTGGGTGCGCTCCCACCCTGGCGCGCGCGAGGTTGGAAGTTGGGTTAATTGCCCGGGCGCGCACCTTCGCCAGGGTGGGCACCTTGGTGCGCACACCTTGGCTGGGCTGCGCACCAGGGCGGGCTCAAGATGGCACCAGCATTCCCTTTTTTTCACTATCTTTCAAAACGGAAATTTTAAAATCTCGTTTTTTTTTGCCTTTTATGGAAATTAGTGAAGGCATCGCATCAAAGGTGCGCACCTCGCTGCCCACCTTGGTGTGCTCCGAGGTGCCCACCACGGTGCGAACCCGGGAGCGCCCCGATGTGTGCTCCAAGGTGCGGCGTGCACGAAGTCGGACCCCGGTTTGCCCCGGGTGCGCACCTCGCGTGCACCTTGGTGCGCACACCTTGGCTGGGTTGCGCGCCCTGGTGGGCACCATGGTGCGCACCAAGGAGCGCTCCGAAGTGTGCTCCAAGGTGCGCCGTGCACGAAGTCGGAGCCCGGTTTGCCCCGGGTGCGCACCTCGCGTGCACCTTCGCCGCGGTGGGCACCATGGCGTGCACGAAGTCGGAGCCCGGTTTGCCCCGGGTGCGCACCTCGCGTGCACCTTCGCCGGGGTGGGCACCTTGGTGTGCAGACCTTGGCTGGGTTGCGCGCCCTGGTGGGCACCATGGTGCGCACCAAGGAGCGCTCCGAAGTGTGCTCCAAGGTGCGGCCTGCACGAAGTCGGAGCCCGGTTTGCCCCGGGTGTGCACCTCGGGTGGGCACCTTGGTGCGCATGCCTTGCCTGGGCTGCGCACCAGGGCGGGCTCAAGATGGCACCCGCGTTCCTTTTTTTTCACTATCTTTCAAAACGGAAATTTTAAAATCTCATTTTTTTTTGCCTTTTTCTGGAAATTAGTGAAGGCAGCGCATCAAAGGTGCGCAGCTCGCTGCCCACCACGGTGCGCAACGCCGGTGGGCACCCGGGAGTGCTTCGAAGTGTGCTCCAAGGTGCTGCGTGCACGTTGTCGGAGCCCGGTTTGCCCCGGGTGCGCACCTCGCGTGCACCTTCGTCGGGGTGGGCACCTTGGCTGGGTTTGCCCCGGCTGCGCTCCGAAGCGGGGTTATTGGAGCGCCGCCTCTTTTTTTGTCGGAGCGTTTGGTGGGGTTTCTCGCATTGGCTCTTCCCAGGCCCGGTTGCCACCCTGGCGCGCACGAAGTCGGAAGTAGGGTTAATTGCCCGGGTGCGCACCTTTGCCAGGGTGGGCACCTTGCCTGGGCTGCGCACCAGGGCGGGCTCAAGATGGCACCCGCGTTCCGTTTTTTTCACTATCTTTCAAAACGGAAATTTCAAAATCTCCTTTTTTTTTTGCCTTTTCTGGAAATTAGTGAAGGCAGCGCATCAAAGGTGCGCACCCGGGAGCGCTACGAAGTGTGCTCCAAGGTGCGGCGTGCACGTTGTCGGAGCCCGGTTTGCCTCGGGTGCGCACCTCGCCTGCACCTTGGCCGGGGTGGGCACCTTGGCTGGGTTTGCCCAGGGTGCGCTCCGGAGCGGGGTTACTGGAGCGCCCCCTCTTTTTTTGTCAGAGCGTTTGGTGGGGTTTCTCGCATTGGCTCTTCCCAGGCCCGGTTGTTGGGTGCGCTCCCACCCTGGCGCGCGCGAGGTTGGAAGTTGGGTTAATTGCCCGGGCGCGCACCTTCGCCAGGGTGGGCACCTTGGTGCGCACACCTTGGCTGGGCTGCGCACCAGGGCGGGCTCAAGATGGCACCAGCATTCCCTTTTTTTCACTATCTTTCAAAACGGAAATTTTAAAATCTCGTTTTTTTTTGCCTTTTATGGAAATTAGTGAAGGCATCGCATCAAAGGTGCGCACCTCGCTGCCCACCTTGGTGTGCTCCGAGGTGCCCACCACGGTGCGAACCCGGGAGCGCCCCGATGTGTGCTCCAAGGTGCGGCGTGCACGAAGTCGGACCCCGGTTTGCCCCGGGTGCGCACCTCGCGTGCACCTTGGTGCGCACACCTTGGCTGGGTTGCGCGCCCTGGTGGGCACCATGGTGCGCACCAAGGAGCGCTCCGAAGTGTGCTCCAAGGTGCGCCGTGCACGAAGTCGGAGCCCGGTTTGCCCCGGGTGCGCACCTCGCGTGCACCTTCGCCGCGGTGGGCACCATGGCGTGCACGAAGTCGGAGCCCGGTTTGCCCCGGGTGCGCACCTCGCGTGCACCTTCGCCGGGGTGGGCACCTTGGTGTGCAGACCTTGGCTGGGTTGCGCGCCCTGGTGGGCACCATGGTGCGCACCAAGGAGCGCTCCGAAGTGTGCTCCAAGGTGCGGCCTGCACGAAGTCGGAGCCCGGTTTGCCCCGGGTGTGCACCTCGGGTGGGCACCTTGGTGCGCATGCCTTGCCTGGGCTGCGCACCAGGGCGGGCTCAAGATGGCACCCGCGTTCCTTTTTTTTCACTATCTTTCAAAACGGAAATTTTAAAATCTCATTTTTTTTTGCCTTTTTCTGGAAATTAGTGAAGGCAGCGCATCAAAGGTGCGCAGCTCGCTGCCCACCACGGTGCGCAACGCCGGTGGGCACCCGGGAGTGCTTCGAAGTGTGCTCCAAGGTGCTGCGTGCACGTTGTCGGAGCCCGGTTTGCCCCGGGTGCGCACCTCGCGTGCACCTTCGTCGGGGTGGGCACCTTGGCTGGGTTTGCCCCGGCTGCGCTCCGAAGCGGGGTTATTGGAGCGCCGCCTCTTTTTTTGTCGGAGCGTTTGGTGGGGTTTCTCGCATTGGCTCTTCCCAGGCCCGGTTGCCACCCTGGCGCGCACGAAGTCGGAAGTAGGGTTAATTGCCCGGGTGCGCACCTTTGCCAGGGTGGGCACCTTGCCTGGGCTGCGCACCAGGGCGGGCTCAAGATGGCACCCGCGTTCCGTTTTTTTCACTATCTTTCAAAACGGAAATTTCAAAATCTCCTTTTTTTTTTGCCTTTTCTGGAAATTAGTGAAGGCAGCGCATCAAAGGTGCGCACCCGGGAGCGCTACGAAGTGTGCTCCAAGGTGCGGCGTGCACGTTGTCGGAGCCCGGTTTGCCTCGGGTGCGCACCTCGCCTGCACCTTGGCCGGGGTGGGCACCTTGGCTGGGTTTGCCCAGGGTGCGCTCCGGAGCGGGGTTACTGGAGCGCCCCCTCTTTTTTTGTCAGAGCGTTTGGTGGGGTTTCTCGCATTGGCTCTTCCCAGGCCCGGTTGTTGGGTGCGCTCCCACCCTGGCGCGCGCGAGGTTGGAAGTTGGGTTAATTGCCCGGGCGCGCACCTTCGCCAGGGTGGGCACCTTGGTGCGCACACCTTGGCTGGGCTGCGCACCAGGGCGGGCTCAAGATGGCACCAGCATTCCCTTTTTTTCACTATCTTTCAAAACGGAAATTTTAAAATCTCGTTTTTTTTTGCCTTTTATGGAAATTAGTGAAGGCATCGCATCAAAGGTGCGCACCTCGCTGCCCACCTTGGTGTGCTCCGAGGTGCCCACCACGGTGCGAACCCGGGAGCGCCCCGATGTGTGCTCCAAGGTGCGGCGTGCACGAAGTCGGACCCCGGTTTGCCCCGGGTGCGCACCTCGCGTGCACCTTGGTGCGCACACCTTGGCTGGGTTGCGCGCCCTGGTGGGCACCATGGTGCGCACCAAGGAGCGCTCCGAAGTGTGCTCCAAGGTGCGCCGTGCACGAAGTCGGAGCCCGGTTTGCCCCGGGTGCGCACCTCGCGTGCACCTTCGCCGCGGTGGGCACCATGGCGTGCACGAAGTCGGAGCCCGGTTTGCCCCGGGTGCGCACCTCGCGTGCACCTTCGCCGGGGTGGGCACCTTGGTGTGCAGACCTTGGCTGGGTTGCGCGCCCTGGTGGGCACCATGGTGCGCACCAAGGAGCGCTCCGAAGTGTGCTCCAAGGTGCGGCCTGCACGAAGTCGGAGCCCGGTTTGCCCCGGGTGTGCACCTCGGGTGGGCACCTTGGTGCGCATGCCTTGCCTGGGCTGCGCACCAGGGCGGGCTCAAGATGGCACCCGCGTTCCTTTTTTTTCACTATCTTTCAAAACGGAAATTTTAAAATCTCATTTTTTTTTGCCTTTTTCTGGAAATTAGTGAAGGCAGCGCATCAAAGGTGCGCACCTCGCTGCCCACCACGGTGCGCAACGCCGGTGGGCACCCGGGAGTGCTTCGAAGTGTGCTCCAAGGTGCTGCGTGCACGTTGTCGGAGCCCGGTTTGCCCCGGGTGCGCACCTCGCGTGCACCTTCGTCGGGGTGGGCACCTTGGCTGGGTTTGCCCCGGCTGCGCTCCGAAGCGGGGTTATTGGAGCGCCGTCTCTTTTTTTGTCGGAGCGTTTGGTGGGGTTTCTCGCATTGGCTCTTCCCAGGCCCGGTTGCCACCCTGGCGCGCACGAAGTCGGAAGTAGGGTTAATTGCCCGGGTGCGCACCTTTGCCAGGGTGGGCACCTTGCCTGGGCTGCGCACCAGGGCGGGCTCAAGATGGCACCCGCGTTCCGTTTTTTTCACTATCTTTCAAAACGGAAATTTCAAAATCTCCTTTTTTTTTTGCCTTTTCTGGAAATTAGTGAAGGCAGCGCATCAAAGGTGCGCACCCGGGAGCGCTACGAAGTGTGCTCCAAGGTGCGGCGTGCACGTTGTCGGAGCCCGGTTTGCCCCGGGTGCGCACCTCGCCTGCACCTTGGCCGGGGTGGGCACCTTGGCTGGGTTTGCCCAGGGTGCGCTCCGGAGCGGGGTTACTGGAGCGCCCCCTCTTTTTTTGTCAGAGCGTTTGGTGGGGTTTCTCGCATTGGCTCTTCCCAGGCCCGGTTGTTGGGTGCGCTCCCACCCTGGCGCGCGCGAGGTTGGAAGTTGGGTTAATTGCCCGGGCGCGCACCTTCGCCAGGGTGGGCACCTTGGTGCGCACACCTTGGCTGGGCTGCGCACCAGGGCGGGCTCAAGATGGCACCAGCATTCCCTTTTTTTCACTATCTTTCAAAACGGAAATTTTAAAATCTCGTTTTTTTTTGCCTTTTATGGAAATTAGTGAAGGCATCGCATCAAAGGTGCGCACCTCGCTGCCCACCTTGGTGTGCTCCGAGGTGCCCACCACGGTGCGAACCCGGGAGCGCCCCGATGTGTGCTCCAAGGTGCGGCGTGCACGAAGTCGGACCCCGGTTTGCCCCGGGTGCGCACCTCGCGTGCACCTTGGTGCGCACACCTTGGCTGGGTTGCGCGCCCTGGTGGGCACCATGGTGCGCACCAAGGAGCGCTCCGAAGTGTGCTCCAAGGTGCGCCGTGCACGAAGTCGGAGCCCGGTTTGCCCCGGGTGCGCACCTCGCGTGCACCTTCGCCGCGGTGGGCACCATGGCGTGCACGAAGTCGGAGCCCGGTTTGCCCCGGGTGCGCACCTCGCGTGCACCTTCGCCGGGGTGGGCACCTTGGTGTGCAGACCTTGGCTGGGTTGCGCGCCCTGGTGGGCACCATGGTGCGCACCAAGGAGCGCTCCGAAGTGTGCTCCAAGGTGCGGCCTGCACGAAGTCGGAGCCCGGTTTGCCCCGGGTGTGCACCTCGGGTGGGCACCTTGGTGCGCATGCCTTGCCTGGGCTGCGCACCAGGGCGGGCTCAAGATGGCACCCGCGTTCCTTTTTTTTCACTATCTTTCAAAACGGAAATTTTAAAATCTCATTTTTTTTTGCCTTTTTCTGGAAATTAGTGAAGGCAGCGCATCAAAGGTGCGCACCTCGCTGCCCACCACGGTGCGCAACGCCGGTGGGCACCCGGGAGTGCTTCGAAGTGTGCTCCAAGGTGCTGCGTGCACGTTGTCGGAGCCCGGTTTGCCCCGGGTGCGCTCCTCGCGTGCACCTTCGTCGGGGTGGGCACCTTGGCTGGGTTTGCCCCGGCTGCGCTCCGAAGCGGGGTTATTGGAGCGCCGCCTCTTTTTTTGTCGGAGCGTTTGGTGGGGTTTCTCGCATTGGCTCTTCCCAGGCCCGGTTGCCACCCTGGCGCGCACGAAGTCGGAAGTAGGGTTAATTGCCCGGGTGCGCACCTTTGCCAGGGTGGGCACCTTGCCTGGGCTGCGCACCAGGGCGGGCTCAAGATGGCACCCGCGTTCCGTTTTTTTCACTATCTTTCAAAACGGAAATTTCAAAATCTCCTTTTTTTTTTGCCTTTTCTGGAAATTAGTGAAGGCAGCGCATCAAAGGTGCGCACCCGGGAGCGCTACGAAGTGTGCTCCAAGGTGCGGCGTGCACGTTGTCGGAGCCCGGTTTGCCCCGGGTGCGCACCTCGCCTGCACCTTGGCCGGGGTGGGCACCTTGGCTGGGTTTGCCCAGGGTGCGCTCCGGAGCGGGGTTACTGGAGCGCCCCCTCTTTTTTTGTCAGAGCGTTTGGTGGGGTTTCTCGCATTGGCTCTTCCCAGGCCCGGTTGTTGGGTGCGCTCCCACCCTGGCGCGCGCGAGGTTGGAAGTTGGGTTAATTGCCCGGGCGCGCACCTTCGCCAGGGTGGGCACCTTGGTGCGCACACCTTGGCTGGGCTGCGCACCAGGGCGGGCTCAAGATGGCACCAGCATTCCCTTTTTTTCACTATCTTTCAAAACGGAAATTTTAAAATCTCGTTTTTTTTTGCCTTTTATGGAAATTATTGAAGGCATCGCATCAAAGGTGCGCACCTCGCTGCCCACCTTGGTGTGCTCCGAGGTGCCCACCACGGTGCGAACCCGGGAGCGCCCCGATGTGTGCTCCAAGGTGCGGCGTGCACGAAGTCGGACCCCGGTTTGCCCCGGGTGCGCACCTCGCGTGCACCTTGGTGCGCACACCTTGGCTGGGTTGCGCGCCCTGGTGGGCACCATGGTGCGCACCAAGGAGCGCTCCGAAGTGTGCTCCAAGGTGCGCCGTGCACGAAGTCGGAGCCCGGTTTGCCCCGGGTGCGCACCTCGCGTGCACCTTCGCCGCGGTGGGCACCATGGCGTGCACGAAGTCGGAGCCCGGTTTGCCCCGGGTGCGCACCTCGCGTGCACCTTCGCCGGGGTGGGCACCTTGGTGTGCAGACCTTGGCTGGGTTGCGCGCCCTGGTGGGCACCATGGTGCGCACCAAGGAGCGCTCCGAAGTGTGCTCCAAGGTGCGGCCTGCACGAAGTCGGAGTCCGGTTTGCCCTGGGTGCGCACCATGGCGTGCACGAAGTCGGAGCCCGGTTTGCCCCGGGTGCGCACCTCGCGTGCACCTTCGCCGGGGTGGGCACCTCGGCTGGTTTGCGCGCCCTGGTGCGCACCAAGGAGCGCTCCGAAGTGTGCTCCAAGGTGCGGCGTGCACGAAGTCGGAGCCCGGTTTGCCCCGGGTGCGCACCTCGCGTGCACCTTCGCCGCGGTGGGCACCTTGGCTGGGTTGGGCACCATTGAGCGCTCCGAAGTTTGCTCCAAGGTGCGCACCATGGCCCTCCAAGGTGCGCAGCATGGCGTGCACGAAGTCGGAGCCCGGTTTGCCCCGGGTGCGCACCTCGCGTGCACCTTCGCCAGGGTGGGCACCTCGGTGCGCACACCTTCTCAATGTTTTCTTGCCTTTTCTGGAAATTGGTGAAGGCAGCGCATCAAAGGTGCGCACCTCGGTGTGCTCCGAGGTGCGAACCCGAGAGCGCTTCGAGGTGCGCACGAAGTCAAAAGTCGGGTTAATTGCATTGTTTTCCCCGGGTGCGCTCCGAGGTGCGCAACATCGGTGCGCACCAAGGAGGGCTCCGAAGTGTGCTCCAAGGTGCGCACGATGGCGTGCACCTCTGGTGCGCACGATTCGGAGCTCGGTTTGCCCGGGGTGCGCACACCTTGGCTGGGTTGCGCACCTTTTGTGCGCTCCATGGTGCGTACGAAGTCGGAGCTCGGTTTGCCCCGGGTGCGCACCTTGATGCGCACGCCTTGGCTGGGCTGCGCACCTTGGTGGGCGCCTCCAAGGTGCGCACGAAGTCGAAGCTCGGTTTGCCCCGGGTGCGCACCTTGGTGGGCGCCATGGTGCACTCCGAGGTGCCCAAGATTGGTGCGCACCAAGGAGCGCTCCGAAGTGCGCTCCAAGGTGCGCAGGTGCGCGCGAAGTCGAAAGTTGGGTTAATTGTCCGGTTTGCCTCGGGTGCGCACCTTGCGTGCACCTTCGCCAGGGTGGGCGCCTTGGTGCGCACACCTTGGCTGGGCTGCGCACCCGGGCGCGCACACCTTGGCACCCGCGTTTCCTTCATTTTAAATTTTTTTTTTTTACAATCTCTCAAGTGGGAAATTCTATAATCTCAACTTTTTTTGCCTTTTCAGGAAACTTTTGAATGGAGCGCATCATTGGTGCGCTCCGAAGTGTGCTCCAAGGTGCGCACCTCTGGTGCGCTCCAAAGCTCTCTCCAGCTGCGTGCACCTGCCCCGGGCGCGCACCCGGCCCCGCCCAGCTTCGCTCACCTGTCCCGGGCGTCTGGTGCGGAACCTTAGAGTAAGAAACATCACCGTGCACCTTGGCCAACGTGCGCGACTCGACCGAGCGCGCACTGGCCGAGGTGCACACCGATTTCACCTGGGTGCGCGCGCAGCACCTCGGGCGCACCGGGGTGCGCGCACAACGCCCGGGTTGCACCGTGGCCTGTGTGCTCGGGGCGCCTCGGGTGCGCGCTCGGTGTCGCCCCGGCGCACGCGGTAGTGCGGGCAACGCACCCCGGCCCGGCCCGGCCCCGACGAGAACGCAAACGGGCAAAAGGTTAATTCAAATAGCATTGCGACGCCCGGCGAAAAACTAAAAAAGGGTGCAACACCGGGACTTCCCGGGAGGTCACCCATCCCAGTACTACTCCGGCCCAAGCGCGCTTAACTGCGGAGTTCTGATGGGATCCGGTGCACTAACGCTGGTATGATCGCACCCGTTATGAGCTTGTCGCAGTGTGTACTTAGCAAACCGCGACCCACGTGCGAATCCACCCCGGCCACCCACCCCCGTCGAGGTGCACACCCTCCCTCGCGAAGTGCGCCCCGTTCGCCAAGTGTGAGCCCTGCCCGGGTGCACGCACCTTGCTAGGGCATCGGGTGTGCACCCGGCCCGGCCTACGTGCGTGCACCTGGACGGGGCGTCGTGTGCGTGCAGTGTCCCGTCTGCAACGCGGTGCCCACACACCACCTCGGGCGCAACGACCTGCGCTCACATGTGGGCCGAGTGCACCTTGGTGCATGTTCGGGGCGCCTCGGGTGCACGCTCGATCTTGCCCCGGTGCACCAAGGCGCTCGGTTTGCCCCGGGTGCGCACTTGGTGCAAGGTGGGCACCCAAAATAGGGATCAAGCACCAAAACACAAGTTTCGGGATGCAAAATGGGACCCAAGGACCACAAATGCGTTCCAAGACCCATGATGGGTCCACGAGAACAAAAATGTGTTCCGAGACTTAATAAACAAATATTGGGTTTTAGGAGAAGAAACATGCTCTGATGCCCAAAACGAGAATCGACCCCGAAAAGGCCACAGGCCAAAAGTGGGATGCGAGACAAAAAAAAATGGGACCCGAGGACCAAAATTGGGTTCCCAGGTCGAAGACAGGGCAACCGGACAAGAAACGACCTCTAAGGCTCGAAATGAGTCCCGACGACTAAAACTTGACAAGAAGCACCCATCAGGCACCCAACTCGACACCCATGGGATGCCGACCCACCCGGGCTTCCACCTAGCACACCTTGGCACCCACCCACCCTCACACCCAACCTCGCACCCAACTTAGCACCTTTGAACCCACATTGGCACTCACCCTGACCCTGGCACCTTGGAACCCACATTGGCACTCACCTTGACCCTGGCACCCACCTTTGCACTCACCTTGGGACCCACCCTGGCTCCCACCTCGGCACCCACCCAGACACCCACCTTGGTTCCTTGGCACCCACCTTGGATCCTTGGCACCCACCCCGACACCCACCTTGGCACGCAACTTGGCTACTTGCCACCCACCTTGGCTCCTTGAAGCCCACCCCGACAACCACCCCGTGACCTACCCTGGCTAGGGTTGGTGCACACCCACCCTGGTGCCCACCTTGGCACCCACCCTATGACCCACCTTGGCACGCACCTTAGTACCCACCCCGTTACCCACCCTAGGACCCACCCCGTGACCCACCTTGGCCAGGGTGGGTGCACCCACCCTGGTGCCCACCTTGGCACCCACCCATCCTAGCACCCAGCCTGTGACCGGGCTTGGAACCCAACCTTGCACCCGTCTTGGCCAGTGTGGGTGCGCACCCATCCTGGCACCCACGTTGTGACACACCCTTTAACCCACGCACCCTAGCACCCACGTTGGCACCCACCTTGGAACCCAACTTGGCACCCACCTCGGCACCCACCTTGACACTTGTGGACCCACCTTGCCACTCACCCTAGCATCGACCCATCCTAGCACCCACCCTGGCACCTTTGCACCCTAGCACTCACCCATCCTAGCACCTAACCTGTGACCCACCTTGACACTCACCCTCGCACCCACCTTGGAACCCAACCTAGCACCCACCCACCCTGACACCAACCCTAGCACCTACCCACCCTTGCACCCACCCTGTGACCCATCTTGGCACCCACCCATCCTACCACTCAACCTATCACCCACCTTCTCACCCACCTTGGCATCCACCTTAGCACCCACCCACACTGGCACCTTGGCACCCACCTCGGGCAAGGTGGGTGCACACCCACCCTGGCACCCAATTTAGAACCCACCGAGCATGTTACCCACCTTGGCACCCACATTGCAGCCCACCCTAGTACCCACCCTATGACCCACATTGGCATCCACACCCTAGCACCCAGGCACCTCGACACCCGCCTTGACACCCACCCTAGCACTGAACCTGTGACCCACCTTGGAACTCACCCTAGAACCCACCCACCCTGTGAACCACCTTGGCATCCACCTTAGCACCCACCCACCTTGGCACCCACTCTAGCACTCACCCATCCTAACACCCAACTTGTTACCCACCTTGGCACCCGCCCTCGCGTCCACCTTGAAACCCACCCTAGCACCCACCCACGCAGGAGCCCACCTTGGCACCCAACCTAACACCCACGCATCCTGGCACCCAACTTGTGACCCACCTTGGAACCCACCCTAGTACCCACCTTTGAACCCACTATATCACCAACCCACCTTGGCACCCACCCTATGACCCTCTTTGGAATCCACCCTAGCACGCACCCACCCTGGCACCCACCATGGAGCGCACCCTAGCACCCACCCACCTCGGCACGCACCTCAACACCCACCTTGGTGTGCGCACTGCGCCAACCTCTCAAAGACCCTATGTGGTGCGCTCCAAAGTGTACACCTTTGGTGCGCTCCAAGGTGCGCACCTTTGGTGCACACCAAAGTGTGCACCGAGGTGAGCACCAAAGTGCACTCCAGGGTGCACACCAAGGCGCGCACCTTTGGTGCGGTCAATGCAAACGAATTCGGAAGTTGGGGTCGATGTCGTAATCGCTGCTGCAGACTACACGTATGAGAATCGGACAAATAGCTTTATATAGGGGAGGTGTTGCGTTTGATGGGTCGACTCCCCTGGTTGTGTGCACTGCACCAACTTCAAAGACCCTGTCTTGTTTAAGAAGTCAAAAGTTGGGGTGGATGTCCTAATCATTGCTGCAGTCTACGCATGTATGAGAATCAGACAAATAGCTTATATAGGGGAGGTGTTGCATTCGGTGGGTTGACTCCCCTGGTTGTGCGCACTGCGCCAACCTCAAAGACCTTGTTTTCGTTTAGAAGCCGAAAGTTGGGGTCGATGTCCTAATTGCTCTTGCAGGCTACGCATGTATGAGAATCAGACAAATAGCTTATATAGGGGAGGTGTTGGGTTTGATGGGTCGACTCCCCTGGTTGTGCGCATTGCGCCAACCTCAAAGACCCTGCATTGCGGATGAAGTCGAAAGTCAGAGTTTGGTGTGCTACAAGGTGTGGTCGAAGGTGCTCACCTAGGTGTGCACCTTTGGAGCGCAGGAAAAGTGCCCTCCAAAAGTGCGCACCTTTGGAGTGCACAAAAGTGCCCTCCAAAAGTGCGCACCTTTGGAGCGCAGAAAAGTGCCCTCCAAAAAGTGCCCTCCAAAAGTGCGCACCTTTGGAGCGCAGAAAAGTGCCCTCCAAAAAGTGCCCTCCAAAAGTGCGCACCTTTGGAGCGCAGAAAAGTGCCCTCCAAAAAGTGCCCTCCAAAAGTGCGCACCTTTGGAGCGCAGAAAAGTGCCCTCCAAAAAGTGCCCTCCAAAAGTGCGCACCTTTGGAGCGCAGAAAAGTGCCCTCCAAAAAGTGCCCTCCAAAAGTGCGCACCTTTGGAGCGCAGAAAAGTGCCCTCCAAAAAGTGCCCTCCAAAAGTGCGCACCTTTGGAGCGCAGAAAAGTGCCCTCCAAAAAGTGCCCTCCAAAAGTGCGCACCTTTGGAGCGCAGAAAAGTGCCCTCCAAAAAGTGCCCTCCAAAAGTGCGCACCTTTGGAGCGCAGAAAAGTGCCCTCCAAAAAGTGCCCTCCAAAAGTGCGCACTTTTGGTGCGCACCAAAAGTGCGCACTTTTGGTGCGCACCAAAAGTGCGCACTTTTGGTGCGCACCAAGGCGCTGGTTCGGTCGTTGCAGGCGAGTTCGGAAGTTGGGGTCGATGTCCTGAGCGGAGGTGCAAACTACACAGGTGTCGGAATCGGACA
Organism: Cryptomeria japonica; assembly: GCF_030272615.1. Classification (NCBI taxonomy): domain Eukaryota; kingdom Viridiplantae; phylum Streptophyta; class Pinopsida; order Cupressales; family Cupressaceae; genus Cryptomeria; species Cryptomeria japonica. Next base: position 498,288 of record NW_026728842.1, on the reverse strand, counting down.
AATAGCTTATATAGGGGAGGTGTATGCTTCGATGGGTCGACTCCCCAGGTTGAGCGCACCGCGCCAACCTCAAAGACCCTACGGTATGGATGAAGTCGGAAGTTGGGTCCGATGACCGATTCGATTAGTAGGTATGCTCATGAGGTCGGAATTTGGGTCCGATGACCTGCCATGTGTAGGAAGGCGAATGTTGGCACTGTGCGTTGCAAGGTGCACACCAAGGCGCTGGTGCGGTCTTTTTAGTCGAGTTCGGAAGTTGGGGTCGATGTCCTGATCGGAGGTGCAAGCTACACAGGTGTGGGAATCGGACAAATAGCTTATATAGGGGAGGTGTATGCTTCGTTGGGTCGACTCCCCGAGTTGAGCGCACCGCGCCAACCTCAAAGACCCTACGGTATGGATGAAGTCGGAAGTTGGGTCCGATGACCGATTCGATATGTAGGCATACTCGCGAGGTCGGAATTTGGGTCCGATGACCTGCCATGTTGAGGAAGGCGAATGTTGGCACTGTGCGTTGCAAGGTGCGCACCAAGGCGCTGGTTCGGTCGTTGCAGGCGAGTTCGGAAGTTGGGGTCGATGTCCTGATCGGAGGTGCAAACTACACAGGTGTGGGAATCGGACAAATAGCTTATATAGGGGAGGTGTATGCTTCGTTGGGTCGACTCCCCGGGTTGAGCGCACCGCGCCAACCTCAAAGACCCTACGGTATGGATGAAGTCGGAAGTTGGGTCCGATGACCGATTCGATATGTAGGCATACTCGCGAGGTCGGAATTTGGGTCCGATGACCTGCCATGTGCAGGAAGGCGAATGTTGGGACTGTGCGTCGCAAGGTGCGCACCAAGGCGCTGGTGCCGTCGTTGCAGTCGAGTTCGGAAGTTGGGGTCGATGTCCTGGTCAGAGGTGCAAACTACACAGGTGTGGGAATCGGACAAATAGCTTATATAGGGGAGGTGTATGCTTCGATGGGTCGACTCCCCGGGTTGAGCGCACCGCGCCAACCTCAGAGACCCTACAGTATGGATGAAGTCGGAAGTTGGGTCCGATGACCGATTCGATACGTATGCATATTCGCGAGGTCTGAATTTGTGTCCGATGACCTGCCATGCGCAGGAAGGCGGAATTTGGGTCCGATGACCGAGTTGATGGCGTGCCATGCGCAGAAAGGCGGAATTTGGGTCCGATGACCGAGTTGATGTTGATGGCCCGCCATGCATAGGAAGGCGGAATTTGGGTCCGATGACCGATTTGAAGGCGTGCCATACGCAGAAAGGCGGAGTTTGGGTCCGATGACCGAGTTGATATTGATGGCCCGCCATGCGCAGGAAGGCAGAATTTGGGTCCGATGACCTGACATACGCATGGAGTCCGACTCGGGGGCCGATGTTCGATTCGATGACTTGCATTGTGGGTAAAGTCGGAAGTTGTGGTCTTTGACCCGATTCGATGACCAGACTTCGGCTGCTTGAGAATCGGACAAATAACTTATATAGGGGAGGTAGTGTTCTCGAGCATCCTCCCCCCGTGCCCGTTTATGTCGATTGATGCTGGTGCTCTACTGGTTGGAGAGCTCGGATGCAAAAATCTTGCACCAGGATTTATCGATTGTGATGGACACGGCAAGTCTCCTGATTGCTATGCAGGAGCTCATCGTGAATCTCTATGCGGCCTTGGTATGGACTCGACCTGCGGAATGGTTCGGCAATGGTAGTCGCTCCAACACGTCCTTGCAGTGGCCACAGAGGTGATTCAACTAGAGCTCCAGTCTAGCTTTTGGGTTGCTTGGCGGACTGGTATAGCCGCGATCGAGTTCCGGCCATGAACGTTTTAGATAGCTCTTGGGCTTTCTGGGACGGAAGTCGGAAGTTTGGGCTGTTGTCCGATTTGATGACCATTCTTCGGATGTGTGAGAATCGGACAAATAACTTATATAGGGGACTGTGTTGTCTCACGCAGCCCCCTCCGTGCCCCTCTATCTCGACCGATGTTGGTGCTTGAAAGGGTTGGGATCGCTCGGATTTATAAACGTGCACCACCATTTGTCGAGTGTGAGGGACGCGGCAGGTCTCCTAAATGCTATGCGGGCGCTCTCTGAGAATCTCTATCCGGCCTCGACACAAACTAGTCTTGCTGAATGGTTTGGCACTGGTAGTCGATCTAACACGTCGTTGTTGTGGCCGCCTAGGCGATTCGATTCGAGCCCCCGTCTAGCTTTTGGGTTGCTTGGCGGATTTTGCCCTATCCGCAAGTGAGCTCGGTCCCTAAACGTTCGAGAAACCTGATTGCTATGTGCCGACTCTCTTTCTTGCGAGCCTCCATCTAGCTTTTGGGTCTCTACGGAACGGAAGTCGGAATCTGGGACCGTTGTTTGATTCGACGAGGCAGACTACGGTTGTGCGAGAATCGGACAAATAACTTATATAGGGGAGGTGTTGACTGGAGCATTCTCCCCCGTGCCCCTCTAACTCGACCAATGCTGGCGCTCGAACGGTGGTAGCGCTCGGATTTTCATTGAGCGCCAGCATTGGTCGATTTAGAGGGGCATGCGAGATTCCCGAATGCTATGCGAGGGCTCTAACGGAAATGTCTATTGGTTTCGGTATGGATGCAATTGCGAGTGGTTCGGCAAAGGTAGTCGTTCCGATGCGTCCATGTCGTGGCCAAATCGATAATTCGATTTGAGCCCTCGTATAGCATTTGGGTCTCTCGATGTGATTCCGCATTCCAGTCCCTTTGGGCACTGCTTGAGCCGCATCCCAGGGGGTTCCCTTCCCAATAATCTGCCTCGCAACCCGATTGCTATGCGGTGAGGCTCCTCGGCCGCCTCGGAACTATCTGTGTATCAGACGCATCGCGGGATAAGGGGTTGGCAACGGTAGTCGCCCCAAGCGCGTCCGATGCTTGGACCATTCCGAGGCGGCCCTGAAGCCTCTTCCGTCTAGCCGTTGGGTCCTTCTCGCCGCATCCCTCGCCTCGCACCCCGATTGCTATGCGGTGAGGCTCCTCGGCCGCCTTGGAACTATCTGTGTATCGGACGCGTCGCGGGATAAGGGGTTGTCACTGGTAGTCGCCCCAAGCGCGTCCGATGCTTGGACCATTCCGAGGCGGCCCTGAAGCCTCTTCCGTCTAGCCGTTGGGTCCTTCTCGCCGCATCCCTCGCCTCGCACCCCGATTGCTATGCGGTGAGGCTCCTCGGCCGCCTTGGAACTATCTGTGTATCGGACGCGTCGCGGGATAAGGGGTTGTCACTGGTAGTCGCCCCAAGCGCGTCCGATGCTTGGACCATTCCGAGGCGGCCCTGAAGCCTCTTCCGTCTAGCCGTTGGGTCCTTCTCGCCGCATCCCTCGCCTCGCACCCCGATTGCTATGCGGTGAGGCTCCTCGGCCGCCTTGGAACTATCTGTGTATCAGACGCGTCGCGGGATAAGGGGTTGTCACTGGTAGTCGCCCCAAGCGCGTCCGATGCTTGGACCATTCCGAGGCGGCCCTGAAGCCTCTTCCGTCTAGCCGTTGGGTCCTTCTCGCCGCATCCCTCGCCTCGCACCCCGATTGCTATGCGGTGAGGCTCCTCGGCCGCCTTGGAACTATCTGTGTATCGGACGCGTCGCGGGATAAGGGGTTGTCACTGGTAGTCGCCCCAAGCGCGTCCGATGCTTGGACCATTCCGAGGCGGCCCTGAAGCCTCTTCCGTCTAGCCGTTGGGTCCTTCTCGCCGCATCCCTCGCCTCGCACCCCGATTGCTATGCGGTGAGGCTCCTCGGCCGCCTTGGAACTATCTGTGTATCGGACGCGTCGCGGGATAAGGGGTTGTCACTGGTAGTCGCCCCAAGCGCGTCCGATGCTTGGACCATTCCGAGGCGGACCTGAAGCCTCTTCCCTCTAGCCGTTGGGGCTTTCTCGCCGCATCCCTCGCCTCGCACCCCGATTGCTATGCTGTGAGGCTCCTCGGCCGCCTCGGAACTATCTGTGTATCGGACGCATCGCGGGATAAGGGGTTGGCAGTGGTAGTCGCCCCAAGCGCGTCCGATGCTTGGACCATTCCGAGGCGGCCCTGAAGCCTCTTTCGTCAGCCGTTGGGGCCATCTCGCCGCATCCCCCACCTCGCACCACGATTGCTATGCTGTGAGGCTCCTCGGCCGCCTCGGAACTATCTGTGTATCGGACGCATCGCGGGATAAGGGGTTGGCAGTGGTAGTCGCCCCAAGCGCGTCCGATGCTTGGACTATTCCGAGGCGGCCCTGCAGCCTCTTCCGTGTAGCCTTTGGGGCCATCTCGCCGCATCCCTCGCCTCGCACCCCAATTGCTATGCGGTGAGGCTCATCGGCCGCCTGGGAACTATCTTCGTATCGGACGCATCGCGGGATAAGGGGTTGTCACTGGTAGTCGCCCCAAGCGCGTCCGATGCTTGGACTATTCCGAGGCGGCCCTGCAGCCTCTTCCGTCTAGCCGTTGGGGCCATCTCGCCGCATCCCCCACCTCCTCGGCTGCCTCGGAACTATCTGTGTATCGGACGCATCGCGGGATAAGGGGTTGGCAGTGGTAGTCGCCCCAAGCGCGTCCGATGCTTGGACTATTCCGAGGCGGCCCTGCAGCCTCTTCCGTCTAGCCTTTGGGGCCATCTCGCCGCATCCCTCACCTCGCACCCCGATTGCTATGCAGTGAGGCTCCTCGGCCGCCTGGGAACTATCTTCGTATCGGACGCATCGCGGGATAAGGGGTTGTCACTGGTAGTCGCCCCAAGGACGTCCGATGCTTGGACTATTCCGAGGCGGCCCTGCAGCCTCTTCCGTCTAGCCGTTGGGGCCATCTCGCCGCATCCCCCACCTCCTCGGCTGCCTCGGAACTATCTTCGTATCGGACGCATCGCGGGATAAGGGGTTGGCAGTGGTAGTCACCCCAAGCGCGTCCGATGCTTGGACTATTCCGAGGCGGCCCTGCAGCCTCTTCCGTCTAGCCTTTGGGGCCATCTCGCCGCATCCCTCGCCTCGCACCCCGATTGCTATGCGGTGAGGCTCCTCGGCCGCCTGGGAACTATCTTCGTATCGGACGCATCGCGGGATAAGGGGTTGTCACTGGTAGTCGCCCCAAGCGCGTCCGATGATTGGACTATTCCGAGGCGGCCCTGCAGCCTCTTTCGTCTAACCGTTGGGGCCATCTCGCCGCATCCCCCACCTCGCACCCCGATTGCTATGCGGTGAGGCTCCTCGGCCGCCTTGGAACTATCTTCGTATCGGACGCATCGCGGGATAAGGGGTTGTCACTGGTAGTCGCCCCAAGCTGCGTCCGATGCTTGGACTATTCCGAGGCGGCCCTGTGGCCTCTTCCGTCTAGCCGTTGGGGCCATCTCGCCGCATCCCCCACCTCGCACCCCGATTGCTATGCGGTGAGGCTCCTCGGCCGCCTTGGAACTATCTTCGTATCGGACGCATCGCGAGATAAGGGGTTGTCACTGGTAGTCGCCCCAAGCACGTCCGATGCTTGGACTATTCCGAGGCGGCCCTGCAGCCTCTTCCGTCTAGCCGTTGGGGCCATCTCGCCGCATCCCCCACCTCGCACCCCGATTGCTATGCGGTGAGGCTCCTCGGCCGCCTTGGAACTATCTTCGTATCGGACGCATCGCGGGATAAGGGGTTGTCACTGGTAGTCGCCCCAAGCGCGTTCGATGCTTGGACTATTCCGAGGCGGCCCTGCAGCCTCTTCCGTCTAGCCGTTGGGGCCATCTCGCCGCATCCCCCACCTCGCACCCCGATTGCTATGCGGTGAGGCTCCTCGGCCGCCTTGGAACTATCTTCGTATCGGACGCATCGCGGGATAAGGGGTTGTCACTGGTAGTCGCCCCAAGCGCGTCCGATGCTTGGACTATTCCGAGGCGGCCCTGTGGCCTCCTCCGTCTAGCCGTTGGGGCCATCTCGCCGCATCCCCCCCCTTGCACCCGGATTGCTATGCGGTGAGGCTCCGATGCTTGGACTATTTCGAGGCGGCCCTGTGGCCTCTTCCGTCTAGCCGTTGGGGCCATCTCGCCGCATCCCCCCCCTTGCACCCGGATTGCTATGCGGTGAGGCTCCTGGGCCACCTTGGAACTATCTTCGTATCGGACGCATCGCGGGATAAGGGGTTGTCACTGGTAGTCGCCCCAAGCGCGTCCGATGCTTGGACTATTCCGAGGCGGCCCTGCAGCCTCTTTCGTCTAGCCGTTTGGGCCATCTCGCCGCATCCCCCACCTCGCACCCCGATTGCTATGCGGTGAGGCTCCTCGACCGCCTTGGAACTATCTTCGTATCGGACGCATCGCAGGATAAGGGGTTGTCACTGGTAGTCGCCCCAAGCGCGTCCGATGCTTGGACTATTCCGAGGCGGCCCTGCAGCCTCTTCCGTCTAGCCGTTGGGGCCATCTCGCCGCATCCCCCACCTCGCACCCCGATTGCTATGCGGTGATGCTCCTCGGCCGCTTTGGAACCATCTTCGAATCGGACGCATCGCGGGATAAGGGGTTGTCACTGGTAGTCGCCCCAAGCGCGTCCGATGCTTGGACCATTCCGAGGCGGCCCTGAAGCCTCTTCCGTCTAGCCGTTGGGGCCATCCGTCGCCTCGCACCCCCGATTGCTATGCGGTGAGGCTCCTCGGCCGCCTTGGAACCGTCTTCGTATCGGACGCATCGCGGGATAAGGGGTTGTCACTGGTAGTCGCCCCAAGCGCGTCCGATGCTCGGACCATTCCGAGGCGGCCCTGAAGCCTCTTCCGTCTAGCCATTGGGGCCATCTCGCCGCATCCGTCGCCTCGCACCCCCGATTGCTATGCGGTGAGGCTCCTCGGCCGCCTTGCAACCTTCTGTGTATCGGACGCATCGCGGGATAAGGGGTTGGCACTGGTAGTCGCCCCAAGCGCGTCCGATGCTTGGACCATACCGAGGTGGCCCTGAAGCCTCTTCCGTGTAGCCGTTGGGGCCTTCCCGCCCCATCCCTCGCCTCGCACCCCGATTGATATGCGGTGAGGCTCCTCGGCCGCGTTGGAACTATCTGTGTATCGGACGCATCGCGGGATAAGGGGTTGGCACTGGTAGTCGTCCCAATCGCGTCCGATGCTTGGACCATTCCGAGGCGGCCCTGCAGCCTCTTCCTAGTCGTCGGGGCCTTCCCGGCGCATCCTTCGCCTCGCATCCCGATTCCTATGCGGTGAGTCTTCTCGGCCGCCGCGGAACTATACCTGTTATCGCTACTGCATCCTTCGGCTGGTAACCTCCTCTGCCGCCTTGGAACGTTCTCTTTGTCGGACGCGTCGCGGGATAAGGGGTTGGCACTGGTAGTCGCCCCAAGCGCGCCTGATGCATAGACCGCTCCGAGTCGACCTTGCTTTCAGCCTCTCACATGCATAGACCTCTCTGAGTCGACCCTGCAGCCTCTCACGTTTAGCCTATGGAATCTCGCCTCACAACATGATTGCTATCCTTGATGCATCCCTTGCCTCGAGCCCTGATTGCTTTCTTGGCTGCATCCCTCCTCTCCTCACAGCCCAGTTGTCATCACTGCTTCATCCGTCGCTTCATGCATCTGGCTGCTGGGCCCTTCCCACCGCACACCTCGATTGCTATCTCTGCTGCATCACACACCCCGATTGCTATCTCTGCTACATCCCTCGGCTCTCACTTCTGCATCCTTCGCCTCACACCTCGATTGCTATCAATGCTGCATCTGTAAGCTCACACCCCGATTGCTATGCGGGGAGGCTCCTTGGCCGCCTTGGAAATTTCTCTGTGTCGGACGCACCGCGGGATAAGGGGTTGGCACTGGTAGTCGCCCCAAGTGCGCCCGACTCTTAGACCGCTTCGAGGTGACCTCGTAGCCTCTTTCGTCCAGGCTTCCTGCCTTCAACGCCCTTTTTACACCTCGATTGCTATGCGCGGGCTCCTTGGCGTCTATCACCTCTCTGCGAAGAGTGGCACGATGATTGTTGGGGTAAATCGTAGCAGTCCGATCTCTGGCCTTGGGCCATTGTGAGGGCTGATCGATTTCCTGTGCGCATCTCGTGTTCGCCCAGTAACAGACTCGACGACTTGTAATCGGTCTTGTTCCCGATTGTTCCTGGAGGTAGTCTTCGGAACTCTTGGATTTGACCTGTCACTCGAACTGTCCTCTTCCGAGGATGCTTGTGTGTGTGCGCTTGTGCCATTTCCTTGGCGGTATTAACGAGATATTAAAGAGCGGAGTGAGCGCCTCGCCCAGCTATGTTTGGGGCTCTCACTCCCTTACCCGGTGTGCGACCGCTTTGCACGTAGGTTGCGGAGCATCGCGAC